>NC_064922.1:707084991-707388021 GCF_023897955.1 Schistocerca gregaria | reverse complement strand
TAATGTTAAAGACAAGGATACTGGAAGGCTATACTTAGTATGAATGGTCAAAAGAAGGGGACAGTCCACCAAAATATGGGACACTGTCAGTCTGGCCTGTCAGCCACATTGTGGGGATGGCTCCTATGCAAGAGAAAACAACAGGCAAGCCTAGAGGACCAATGAATAGACATAAGACAGAAGGAAGAGCACCGAACTGCCATAGTCTCCTTGATTGTGCGAAATGTATTACCGAGAACAGTAGTGTGCCAGATGTCACTCCACTTTTGTGTGAAGAGAGATTTGATGTTGATCTGCATATCTGGACCTGGAACCATGAAAGGGAATGGGGGATAAGTATTTGCCTCTCCAGTCAGTCAGCCAGTTCATTCCCTGGTATGCCAAGATGACTAGGGACCCAGAGAGAGAACTAAGCAGGTGGCGCACACAAGAGGAAAGAGGTGGTCATCGATAGACGTGACCAAAGGGTGACTAAGGTAGCAGTGGTCTATGGCCTGCAAGCTGCTCACTAAATGAATACATGTTAAAACACTGTAGAGGGAGCCCTCAGTAACAAAATGGAGGGCCCTGTTAATGGAGAGCAGCTCTGCTGTGAACACACTACATGACCCCAGCAGTAAATGGTATTCCATACTAGTAGGGGACTAAAACATGTTCTGTCTTATTATACAGTAAAAATTATGAAGTCAGTAGTACCAATCTGGGTAATTTCCAAGAAGCCTTGGGTACTGAAGTTGCGTCCTCACTGTGAGCAATATACAATACCGAATACCTAACTGTTGAGGCACAATGAGTAAGTAGATCAATACTTTTAATAAAATCATGGGAGAAGATAGGTGAATCAATGCTTACTATTAATAGTCATACATTCAACATATCAATATATTAATAAACATTGATCTATATACATTCTTCCACAATTTAACCAAAATTTCCTCCGATTATCTGATCAAAAACCATAACTACTAACAATTACACATACCACATTCCCTTGACAATGCAGAAAGCAAGATCCAGGCACAATGACTCAAAAGTTGGGCATGCGACAGTTCCCAGTGATGGCGTGACTTCAATACCCAAGGCTTCTTAGAAATTACCCCAATGTGAAATGGACTGACTGTATGTTTACTGTATAATACCTTATGTTTTCCACAACTAGTACAACCCTTTACAAAGTGGCAAAACTGAATCGATTCTGAAGATGGTTCACAAATTTAGTGATAAATATTCTTATATATGCAAAACTTTGTCTTAAACCGTTTTCTAAAGTCGAAAATAGAATCAGGGAAAACAACATCTATATTACTGACTAACCTGGCTCATGAGTCTGAATCCTCGTTTCAGTTTGCCAATTACATGGCTTCCAGGGAAAGCAAAATTTTGATGATTTCCTAATTTTTGTATAGCTGACAATTTAAAAAACTGGAATGTTGTCAATCTACTCTTTACGAGGTGTAATTTTATGCTGAAAGTGTAACACAATAAGGCAAGTATTACAGTTAGAAACTATGTAGGTTTATTAGTCTTGGGGCAGCTATATTCATCCAGCATTTGTGGAAGAGAACGCTTTTAGACTTTCCACAGACTATAAACATAATTTCATATGTTTTATAAACTCCGTTTCACTTATATACTTACAGTCAAATATTAAACTAACTTGTAAGGTAATATGAGATTTGAAAGTGTTTTATTCATGGGAGGGCGATTCTTTAAGGAATCAGGTGTTTCTGGTTACTATAGAACACAGACACAAATATCTATGTCCGTCATACTTACTGTTAAATACATGCTGTAGGGTCATACTACCATTATGAGCTACATCTGCAACTGGTAAAAGTTTTCAAGGAATTGGATCGTCTGCTACTAACGTGATTTTTTTTTTTTTTATCTAGGGGGCGTAAACAAGATCTACAAGCATATTTACACTAACAGATTCTATATCTGAAACATCCAGCAAGCAAATTATAAACGTTTCGTTACTAATCAAGATCCTTGAAACGAGTTTCTACATGCTCATACCACAAATAACAAATACTTCTTTCTTATCTGATAAGATACTGCCCTTTCCCAATGAGAACTTCTTTTAATGTCAGCTCCCAGGAAATTTAATAACTGAACGTGACATGTTACCGGTACAGTAAATATTTGATCTCATACTATTACGGTACCGAAAATTTGATTATATTGTCGTACCTGTAAAGGACTTTACGTGGGGTACCGTATGCCCAATCTCATCTGATTATCGGACTTCGGGACAAATTTCATTTCCCAATAACAGTTTTCTTCGTCAGACAATACATCATACGTAATTTTATGTTCCCGAAATTTCGCAGATCGCCTTCCACACATTATAATAACATGATAATCGCGGCATTGTTGAGTTTCAGCGATGTAAGCTCCGTGCTTCAAGTTTAGCCGTAGAACTGTGACTTCGGCCACGGATGATCTATAAGCCCACAGAAACCCCATCTCCATCATATCAACGATTGAAACCAATTTCTAATTCACGGAACGGAAGGCAAAAAGCCGAGGCTCAGTCATTACACATCATGCGAAGGAGACTCAGTTTTTATTTACTTTTATAGACGAAACCAAGCATTGATTTTAACAGTTTGAACGATTTGCTGTGTTAGTGTTAGGCCACACACGCAGTAGCACAGATAATATCTTCCAAATTCTCAATATTTATGCTATGATTATCGGTTTTACAGTTGGCCGGATGAAATAGTAACAGACGGTTTGGGGCACTGAAAGGATAGTTCGTTTTACGAACGACGGAATTACAGTTCAGTGAATTCTTATTTACACGGAGGTGACTTAAGTCATGCGACAACGATATGCGCATGTACAGAAAGCGTTAGCATCGTCTAGACGAACGTATAATAGGGCAATGGATTATCGGTGTTTTTTGTACTCAGGTGATTCATGTGAAAAGATTTACGACGTGATTGTCGTAGCTCGAGCTGAATTAGACTTCGAAAGAAAAGTCGTAGTTGGAGCTAGAAGCATGGGACATTCCATTTCAGAAGTCCACAGTGTCAAGGATTGGCCAAGAACACAATGTGTCAGTTAATACCTCTCTCCACGGACAACTCAGTGGCCGGCGGCCTTCAGTTAAACGACCGAGAGCAGCGACATTTGCTTAAGAGTTGTCACTGCTCACAGAGAAGCAACGCTGTGTGGAATAACCACAAAAATCAGTGTGGGACGTATGACGAACGTATCCGTCAGGACAGTGCAGCGAAATTTGGCGTTAATGGGCTATGGTAACAGACGACGGTCGCGAGTGACTGTTCTAACAGCACAACATCGCCAGCAGCGCCTCTTCTGGGCTCGTGACCGTATCAGTTGGACCCTAGACGACTGCAAAACCGAGGCCAGATCAAATGAGTCACGAAGCAATGGACCCTAATTGTCAACAAGGCTCTGTGCAGGCTGCTGGTGGCTCCATTATAGTGTGGGCTGTTTTTTTACATGGAATGGAATGAGTCCTCTGGTCCAACTCAACAGGTCATTGACTGGAAATGATTACCGTATGTTCTGCTACTTAGAGACCACGTGCAGCCATTCATGGACTTCATGTTATGCGTCATGTCACAGGGCCCCAGTTGTTCGCCATTGGTTTTAAGAAAATTCTTCACAGTTCGAGCGAATGGTTTGGCCACCCACATTGCCCGATGTGGAACATATATTGGGCATAATCGAGAGGTCAATAAATACAGGCCTGAGAGTACATCTGTGTAACGTCGCAATGTAGTTTTATTTCCGGACGACACAAACGCATGAAGCTTAAGACCCGTATTGCAAGAACGAAAATAATGTCCCCACTACCCCGTCTGCGCCCTAAGCGACCAACGAAAAGTCAGAACAGGAAGGCCGATTGAAAAGCGTTGTATTTCACCAGAGTGCATGTCAATATTAGTAATGTTGCTTTTGATGTAATGTAGAGTTATCACAAACATGTCGCTGTTGGTACGATTTCTTATAATTACATATCAAGTAAAGACGTATTGGTGGTGAATGCCTCCAGGGAACTATATTAAAAACTGTAATGGTAGTAACACTTGGTTGTATTTCAGTATGGCCGTGCAGTTTGTGGCGTTTCGTTTAGGAAGAGTGAAGGGTAGTAGGTTCGCGTCCTACCTCAAGCTAATATTTATTCCCCTTTTCACATTTGTAACACATTCTGGGCCCATTAGTAACTTTTGTATTCTTCCTTGTCACAAATATTTAGCCATTTTTCCGAATACGTCGTGAATCTGAGGGTGTGCACCTTAATAATTAGATAACTTTACGTGTGATGTATAAGATGCATGTTACAGACAATACGTCCCGACGTTGTTGAGGCCATACGATTAAAGCCACACGTACCACAACATAAACAACCACTATTTCCCTGCAGATTTTGCAGTAATACATTACCGTCCCTGTGTTTGCAAGAGTCCACACTTAACAATAAATGGATGGACCATATGTACTGGAAGTCAGTGCGGCTCTATTACTTTCAAATTACACAATGAATTAACTTAGAAAGTACAAGAGGGATCGGGCTTTGTGGATACGTTCTTTTTGAAGTACGGTAAGCATAACGCTCCAGATAATTTAATTAGTGGACTGATGCTGAACTCATAACTGTTTCACAACATTCACACAAAGTCTGAACACGATTTCGAATATCTCGTACTAGTGGTTTGTCCCGGAATAGCCAAAACCGATACAAATGTGAGAGAGTGTCTACCAGTTACAATCCGATTGGCGAACACCCTTCGGCTTTTAGCTACTAGTGATTCGTACAAAAGCTGAATGTATCTCTTTATAGTTCGCTATTGAACAATTACCTCAAGGTACCGTAGGTATGCAGTGTTTTGGTATAAGGGCTCAAAGATTTAAGGGAGGTTTGAAACAAGAACAGTTTTTATAACTATTTAATTTTTATATATCAGCGCACACTATTAGTCCCTGCTTTAGGCATGTCCCAAGATATCATAAAACTCATGACATCAAATGAGGATCATGTGAATGAAGACCTACTTGCTCTTCCACTCTTCCTATGTAAATTTTTTACATCATGTTAGCCTAGGTTCAAGGACTTTGGAATTATTGGTACGCTTCACCAAGCGCTATTCAGAGCTATTTGGTAACAACTTGCCAAATGTTGCTATATTTGTGTACATTAATTTCAGCGTCCAATAGCTGTGACCGTAAATGGAATGCTTTTATGAAATTCGTAGGTCTTTCGTTCGTCCATTTCTCTATCGCTGCAGAGAACAAACAATTACAAAACATGTGGCTATTAGTAGATGTATATTGCTCTCATTTGACTAGCGCTGTCGGTGAAGTAGTAAAGGAAGTTGAGAGTGAGAGAGAACCGTTTACAGACAGGGGCAGATTTACTTATTGCCCTGCAGTACGAAATTTTCTCCACTCTCTGTGGAGAACACCGACAAACCCTATGCAATGAATTAGCAATTACCTGCAACAGTCTTTCAGATCAGCAATATTGTCCAACGACAAGGCAAATTTGCCATCTAGTGTTGACACATTGCAGCAGTATTGAAGGAAACGCTTCAAAAGCGGTTCAAGTGGCTCTGAGCACTATGGGACTTAATATCTGAGGTCATCAGTCCCCTAGAACTTAGAACTACTTAAACCTAACTAATCTAAGGACGTCACAGACATCCATGTCCGAGGCAGGATTCTAACCTGCGACCGTAGCAGTCGCGCGATTCCAGACTGAAGGGCCTAGAACCGATCGGTCACAACATCCGGCAGGAAACGCTTCGGCGACCAAATATTACCGCAAAATATGGCACGTCTAAGCGGAGGTGTAGCTAACCTCTGTTAGTGGAATGAGCAGCAATGATGTTTACGTTCCTGGCTTGTCAAATACCTCACTATATTTCCGAATATGTCACTATAGACGGTATTGCTAGGCAGGAACCTAAGTGTGCAGTTTAAATTTAATTTTCTGCTAGCTTTGAATAGGGAAAAACAAACCAAAAACATTTTGTTCGAATGATATTTCCGCCATTTGTTGTACAACTTCTTTATTTCATGATTTCAACCTTAAGCCATTATCAAATGCAACGATGTTGGTTATGATTAGATCTTGTTAAATACTGTCATCGTCTAGATCATTGAACTGGGTGTCCCAGAGTACAGGTAAGTACAAAATCAACGAAATTTATGGCAGACAGGTAGTAAACATATTTTCTACCCATAAAACAACTGAGTCACAGGTAAGGCAAGTAGAGCGTAGTTGTAGTTGATAATGGATTAAGGACGAAATCATGATAATAATATAAAGTTATACAGTCAAATGGCGAAAATATCATTCATGCACAGTTACATGACTGTGGCCCAAAAATATGAAAAGATTAGCGAAGCGAGAATACAAAGCATGTACTACTCCATATCAGCGACCTCAGCAGTCATTAGACATCGTCAGAGAGCAGAATGGGTCGCTCCATGAAACTCCCGGACATCGAACGTGGTCAGGTGATTGGGTGTCAGTTGTGTCATACCCCTGTACGCGAGATTTCCACACTTCTAAACATCCCTAGGTTCATTGTTTCCGATGTGATAGTGAAGTGGAAACTTGAAGGGACACGTACAGCACAAAAGCGTACAGGCTGACCTCATCTGTTGACTGACAGATACCTCCGACTGTTGAAGAGGGTCGTAACGAGGCAGACATCTATCCAGACCATCACACAAGAATTTCAAACTGCATCAGAATCCACCGCAAATACTATGACAGTTAGGCGGGAGGTGAGAAAACTTGGATTTTATTGTCGAGCGGCTGCTCATAAGCCACACATCACGCCAGTATATGCCAAACGATGCCTCGCTTGATGTAAGGAGCATGAAATGGTTCAAATGGCTCTGTGCACTATGGAACTTAACATCTGAGGTCATCAGTTCCCTAGAACGTAGGGCTACTTAAAGCTAACTAACCTGACATCACACACATCCATGCCCAAGGCAGGATTCGAACCTGTGATCCTGGCGGTCGTGCGGTTCCAGACTGAAGCGCCTAAAACCGCTCGGCCACTCTAGCCGGCTAAGGAACATTAACACTGGACGATTTAACAGTGGAAAAACGTTGTGTAGAATGACGAATCACGGAACAGAATGTGACGATCCGATGGTAGGGTGAGGATATGGCGAATGCCCAGTGAACGTCATCTGCCAGTGTGTGTAGTGCCAACAACAAAATTCGGTGGCGATGTTGTTATGGTTTGGTCATGTTTTTGTTTTGCGTGGCATTTTCACAGCACAGGCTTACATTGATGTTTTAAGCACATTATTGCTTCCCACTGTTGAAGAGCAATTCGGGGATGGCGATTCCATCTTTCAACAATATAGAGCACCTGTCCATAATGCACGACCTGTGGCGGAGTGGTTACACGACAGTAACATCCCTGCAATGGACTGGCCTGCAAAGGGTCCAGATCTGAAGCCTAAAGAATACCTTTGGGATGTTTTGGGACGCCGACTTCGTGCCAGGCCTCATAGACCGACGTCGATACCTCTCCTTAGTACAGCACTCAGTGAAGAATGGGCTGCCATTCCCCAAGAAACTTTCCAGCACCTGACTGAATGTGTGCCTGCGAGAGTGGAAGCTGTCATCAAGGTTAAGTGTGGGCCAACAATATACTGAATTCCAGCATTGCCGATGGAGGGAGCGACGAAATTGTAAGTCATTCTCAGCCAGGTGTCGGGATACTTTTGCAAATTTATACCTGCACGCAAGTGAAGCGGCGCCTTTCGATTGGCCTAATTTTTTGTTAGTCTCTTGACTACAGCTCAGACGAAGCGGTGGATACGTTGCTAGACCCAGTGTTATTTCCGTTCTTGCTTCCGCCTCCATAGTTGAGTGGTAAAAACGATCTCCTTGTCACCCACCCTCCCCGTGCGAAGAGCTTTTATCCTTCGTTTCTATCGTCCACCATTCGCAGCCACGTGGAGGTACAGCAACCAGACGTTCACTGGTGGGGGGAGGGAGTTTCAGGTGTATTTAAGATGTCAACGCCAGAAGAGGGATTAGTTTATTATTGTTTGGCAGAGTCACAAGTGGCGGTGCCCCTTAGGGTTAGTCCTTCTTTCTCTGTTTTCTTTTGCTAGGTACCCTTAACACTCAAAAAATGTGGTCAGTGCCGCAGAATGCCATTTGAGGGACCTCTGTTCACTTCCCAGATGGGTCAGAGATTTTCTCCGCATAGTGACTCTGTGGTGTTGTCTTCAACACCATATCATCCTCGTTGACACACGAGTCTCCGGAGTGGTGTCAACTAAAAAGACTTGCACCAGGCGAACGGTCTACCCTTTCTTGCGGCCAGTATTAAACTGTAAAAGATCTTCATTAAAGATTTCATCAAACTTCCTTGACAATACTACTTCACTGTAGCTACTATACGATCTTAAAATTCTTTGTGATATTTGTGTACAACAGCAATGTGGGTGTAACAGAGGATAGTGAGATGAGAAGCTCAAAGCTTTCACCAGGATTTGCTTCGTGAGCTTCAGTGTGAGGATAAAGAACTAAAAGTATTTGATAATGGACGAAGGAACATTTCAGCTTGCCCTCATGAAAGTGGCACCTCATATTTGCGAAGAAGATACTTATTTAAGAAATGCCACGTCTTAGTTTCATTTATTATAATCGATGTTTTTGTAAAGCTTGCAACTGTGTCATTCACGATTTAAATAACGAAACACTACTCAAGATACGTATTTTTTCGTGCTTAATACGACTCGTTTCGAGAATTTATTCTCGTTATCGAGGGGAAATATTTAAGCAGGTGTTTTATGTTGTGTTTGTATATGCGCTGTTTTGCATGTCTTGCCCTGCAGATGTGATTTCATGGTTCACTGCAGGTGGACAGATTTCTTTTGTATGATTTCTCGAAGCATCACTTTAAATACCTGTGTAAATATTTATATTTGATCGCGAGAATAAATTCTCACAAAGCATCGTGCAAATCGCGAAAAAATACGTAACTGATACAGTGTTTCATTACCGGTATTTAAATTATGAATTCTATTTCTGCTAAAGATTATGTCATGAGCAGATTAAGATTTTTGGCAACAAGCGAGAGCAGTTCCGGCTTGCAGTATAGTGACCTATTCGAATTCAACAGTGTACGTTTTTACATAATATTCCAGAAACATCTGAACCCATACATCAATCGCCTAAGGAGGAATTTATGAAGGTTATGTTAGGTTATTTAGAGTACAAGTAAATACATTTATTTTACGCAAGTACAATGTGAACACTCTTGGCTTTTCAGATATCCATCTCCTTACGCACCCTTTCTTTTTATATGTAAGATTATCCTCATCCACAGTGAAGCCACTTCGAATACGGCCGATCACTGGACGCGTTTCTTATAAAATCCATCCGAGTATTAGTGTTTTGTAGTCACCGTGCCTTCTGTTATAAAGAATTACGTGTTCCTTATAATTTGCAATGAATGATCACTATGGTGGTAGCCACACACCAAATGTCCTTAGTCATTTTACACCTTAAATACATTACCGCAAGCTTAGCGACATGCATACAGCGGCGAACTTTGATCAAAGTTAGGTCCTCACTCTAACTTATCGAAGATTTGTACTAGAATTATTACCTACTGCGCTGTCAATGATTTGACCAAAGGGCTTTGATAACTGTTGTTGGACATGAACGCTAGACTGCCGACGTCACACAGATGGTCGGTAATTTTGAATGTTTCTGACGAAGGCAATGTTCTAAGTTCACATTCTATGGGGCGTTATCTGAAAATAATTTTTGGTGGTCCACATTTTTGTTTTGAGTTACTGGCGTTATTTTATCTCCCCCCTTACAGTATTTAATAAATATGTAGTAACTAAAACTCCTTTAATGGCTAGCATATAATATTCGATGCTCAATGTAAATATTGTCAACCCTTCACGGCTAAAACACATTTTATGTGTCTTTATAAAGAAGCACGTCAAAACAATCTTCAGTCATGATTAGCACTGTACTTTCGTTAACAGAATAATTAAGTTGCTTTTTTCTGGAAGTCAGTGTGGTAGGACGTGTACGTCCTACAAATGTAATCAGGTCCATTTTTTCATGTGAATATAGAATCTTTTTTTAGAGGACCTTTATGGGGATGGTAAATATGGAAAATGTGTTTATTCTCATGAAGAAAGAAGTGAAATATTACATGCAAATTTTCAACATAAAAAATATGGCTTTGACATATCAAATACCAACGCTTTTACGTTTTATGAGGTTGACTTGGGCATATACCTCTAGATAACTACAAGTGGAGTACAAACCATTAAAATTACTTAGAATTGTAGATGAAGTAATTATATTCGTGGCTGTCAATCAGCAGCTGTAAAGCATGTTTTAAGAATAGAAATAGTTGTCAGCTGCACAATTTTTTATTAAATTAACTAGCTTCGGCAAATGAACCGTCTTCAGAAGATCATACCATTGAGCTTACAGTAGAAAGCAGTCGTCAAGCATACCGGAAGATAGCGCGTCGTTAAAATTTTACCTAGTACTGTCAAGCAGTTGAAACGTAACGTTGCTTTGTAACCGCTTGACACTACTTGAGTTTACTTAACAACTGCTTTCCGACGTAAGCTTAAAAGTATGATGATCTGAAGATGGTTAATTTGATAACAAGTTTATTTAATAAAAATCTGTGCAGTTGACGACTGATTTCTGATATTCTTAAGAGTTTTTAATAATCTCACAGAACGAAGCCTATAAAGTATAGGGAAATTTTCATTAACTTCAGACATTCTTTTGATGGAGGAGATGAGGGTTTGATTTGAAGTTCATGAAACAAATGCACCGTGGTGCTCCGCTTTATCTCTCACTGTCTTCTAGACATCCAGCCCACGTTCGCCAGAACTATCCTTCAGATGCCTAAAGTTTTTCGCTAGTTGGTAACACTAGACAGGTATGGCACATAAATCTCTCACCACTCCAAACTCAACACTTTAGCAGGACACAGTGTTCGTCCAATCCAAGCTGACAAGCGGTGCGACTACTGATGGGAGCGACTGAAAATGGAAAATGCCTTTACGATCGCTCCCGTTGCCACTTTGTCCAATGTCACTTTTTAACGCGCAAATTGTTCTTTCTATCGTAAACGAAAGCGTTAAACAATGAAATTCAATGTAAATATGGCAGATATTTTTCAAAACAAAATTATTCATCAGCGAATAAAAATTGATACAATACCAAAAAACTGTGGGTCCCATAGAAAATATTGCGCATGATACATCGCAGGGAATTAAAATATTTAGAATCCGTAGCATATGCGAGAGTACACAATAAGAGTACACTATAAGAAAAAATTTAATCTTCGCAAAATAAAGTCCTAAAATACTGCGCTGTACAGAAAGACGTCTCAAAAACGTAGACTATCCGTTTGAAGAATATTATGAAGTAGAGTTGATACTGATTAGTAGCAACGCCTACATCGTCACTTCACGTGAAGTACAGGGTGTTACAAAAAGGTACGGCCAAACCTTCTGGAAACATTCCTCACGCACAAATAAAGAAAAGATGTTATGTGGACATGTCCGGAAACGCTTAATTTCCATGTTAGAGCTCATTTTAGTTTCCTCAGTATGTACTGTACGTTATCATGATTTCATACGGGATACACTACCTGTGCTGCTAGAACGTGTGCCTTTACAAGTACGACACAACATGTGGTTCATGCACGATGGAGATCC
This sequence comes from Schistocerca gregaria, assembly GCF_023897955.1. Classification (NCBI taxonomy): domain Eukaryota; kingdom Metazoa; phylum Arthropoda; class Insecta; order Orthoptera; family Acrididae; genus Schistocerca; species Schistocerca gregaria. The sequence goes on along the minus strand of NC_064922.1, from coordinate 707,376,291 downwards.
TGCACATTTCAGTCGAAGTGTTCGTACGCTTCTCAACAGCAGATTCGGTGACCGATGGATTGGTAGAGGCGGACCAATTTCATGGCCTCCACGCTCTCCTGACCTCAACCCTCTTGACTTTCATTTATGGGGGCATTTGAAAGCTCTTGTCTACGCAACACCGGTACCAAATGTAGAGACTCTTCGTGTTCGTATCGTGGGCGGCTGTGATAGAATACGCCATTCTCCAGGGTTGCATCAGCGCATCAGGGATTCCATGGGACAGAGGGTGGATGCATGTATCTTCGCTAACGGAGGACATTTTGAACATTTCCTGTAACAAAGTGTTTGAAGTCACGCTGGTACGTTCTGTTGCTGTGTGTTTCCATTCCATGATTAATGTGATTTGAAGAGAAGTAATAAAATGAGCTCTAACGCAGCTAGCTCTTTATTCGCACGAAGTAATGGCCGCTATCGACAGGGGATCTCAAGTTGATTCCGTATTTCTAGATTTCCGGAAAGCTTTTGACACCGTTCCTCACAAGCGACTTCTAATCAAGCTGCGGAGCTATGGGGAATCGTCTCAGTTGTGCGACTGGATTCGTGATTTCCTGTCAGGAAGGTCGCAGTTCGTAGTAATAGACGGCAAATCATCGAGTAAAACTGAAGTGATATCAGGTGTTCCCCAGGGAAGCGTCCTGGGACCTCTACTGTTCCTGATCTATATAAATGACCTGGGTGACAATCTGAGCAGTTCTCTTAGACTGTTCGCAGATGATGCTGTAATTTACCGTCTAGTAAGGTCATCCGAAGACCAGTATCAGCTGCAAAGCGATTTAGAAAAGATTGCTGTATGGTGTGTCAGGTGGCAGTTGACGCTAAATAACGAAAAGTGTGAGATGATCCACATGAGTTCCAAAAGAAATCCGTTGGAATTCGATTACTCGATAAATAGTACAATTCTCAAGGCTGTCAATTCAACTAAGTACCTGGGTGTTAAAATTACGAACAACTTCAGTTGGAAGGACCACATAGATAATATTGTCGGGAAGGCGAGCCAAAGGTTGCGTTTCATTGGCAGGACACTTAGCAGATGCAACAAGTCCACTAAAGAGACAGCTTACACTACACTCGTTCGTCCTCTGTTATAATATTGCTGCGCGGTGTGGGATCCTTACCAGGTGGGATTGACGGAGGACATCGAAAGGGTGCAAAAAAGGGCAGCTCGTTTTGTATTATCGCGTTATAGGGGAGAGAGTGTGGCAGATATGATACACGAGTTGGGATGGAAGTCATTACAGCATAGACGTTTTTCGTCGCGGCGAGACCTTTTTACGAAATTTCAGTCACCAACTTTCTCTTCCGAATGCGAAAATATTTTTTTGAGCCCAACCTACATAGGTAGGAATGATCATCAAAATAAAATAAGAGAAATCAGAGCTCAAACAGAAAGGTTTAGGTGTTCGTTTTTCCCGCTCGCTGTTCGGGAGTGGAATAGTAGAGAGATAGTATGATTGTGGTTCGATGAACCCTCTGCCAAGCACTTAAATGTGAATTGCAGAGTAGTCATGTAGATGTAGATGTAGAACATGGAAAGTAAGCGTTTCCGGACACATGTCAACATAAAATATTTTATTTCTTTGTGTGTGAGGAATGTTTCCTGAAAGTTTGGCTGTACCTTTTTGTAACACCCTGTATAAAAACTATTTTTGTATGTGCAACATGTTGGATGTGTACATTGATGAGAAATTGAAATGGAGGAAACACATTGATGATCTACTGAAACGGTTAGATTCAGCTACTTATACTATTAGGGTTATTGCAAATTTTGGTGATAAATGTATCAGTAAATTAGCCTACTATGTCTATTTCCTTTCAGTGATTTCATATGGCGTCGTATTTTGGGGCAATTCATCATTAAGAGAAAAGTGTTCATTGCACAGAAGCGTGTGCTGGAACCCACCCAAATTCACCTTGCACACGTTTATTTAAGGAACTTGGGACATTCATAGTACCTTCGCAACACATATGAAGACATGCGTGGAAAAAAACGGGCTAACCCTCAAATGCAAAAGCTTAGAGAAGTGTTATTGGGTACGTGAACTATCAAAATTGACATTGGTCTCACCCCTAAGCGATATTTAGGGGTCTTCACGTATGCTGTTATGAAATGTGTTATTAACAACCCATTTCATTTAAAAAATAATAGCGTAGTGCATAGCTACAACCCTAGACGAAAGGTGATCTTCATTATTCTGAGTTACATCTCACTTAGGCACACATCTCAACATAAAATATTTTATTTCTTTGTGTGTGAGGAATGTTTCCTGAAAGTTTGGCTGTACCTTTTTGTAACACCCTGTATAAAAACTATTTTTGTATGTGCAACATGTTGGATGTGTACATTGATGAGAAATTGAAATGGAGGAAACACATTGATGATCTACTGAAACGGTTAGATTCAGCTACTTATACTATTAGGGTTATTGCAAATTTTGGTGATAAATGTATCAGTAAATTAGCCTACTATGTCTATTTCCTTTCAGTGATTTCATATGGCGTCGTATTTTGGGGCAATTCATCATTAAGAGAAAAGTGTTCATTGCACAGAAGCGTGTGCTGGAACCCACCCAAAATCACCTTGCACACGTTTATTTAAGGAACTTGGGACATTCATAGTACCTTCGCAACACATATGAAGACATGCGTGGAAAAAAACGGGCTAACCCTCAAATGCAAAAGCTTAGAGAAGTGTTATTGGGTACGTGAACTATCAAAATTGACATTGGTCTCACCCGTAAGCGATATTTAGGGGTCTTCACGTATGCTGTTATGAAATGTGTTATTAACAACCCATTTCATTTAAAAAATAATAGCGTAGTGCATAGCTACAACCCTAGACGAAAGGTGATCTTCATTATTCTGAGTTACATCTCACTTAGGTACAGAAAGGGGTGAACGATGCTGCCACAAAAATCTTTGGTCATTTAGCAAATAGCATTAAAAGTCTGACAACCAGCCAACGTTTAAAAACAAATTAAAAGAGTTTCTGAATGACAACTCGTACTCAATAGATGAGTTTTTAGATATGAAGTAACTGTAAACAAATTATATTGTGCAAAGAAAACTTATATTAAACTTCCACGTTCCACATCATCACGAAATGTCGTGTTATGATCTAGGGAACAGGTATTAATGTTATGTCATCCATGGAGCTGAAAATATCATATGTTTCTATGGAGAAGTGTGAAAATGAAGTGGAAGAACAAAGTTGTTTTAGAATAGGTAGGTCATGCGTATATAACATCTTTGCACTAAGGAGAAGAGATTGGAAAGGAATCGAAGGAACCATTTAGTTAACAAAGATCTTGAGAAAGCATATGACAGTTCCAGTACAGCCGTTGTTCGAGGTGCTGTGGTCGGGGGAACTGCCCGAGCTTTATGTAAGAAAACCTCTACAAGTCATCAGAATATATCATTAAAGTAGGGTAAGAAATTTCAAGAGAGGCTTTCAGAATATAGGACTGAAGCAAGGATGCTGTCTGTCTCCACACTTCTAAGATATACGAGATGTAGAAGACAGCTAGTATGGTTTAGGCATGTCAAAAGAATGCTTTTCTATGCTGATGATGAGGTCGTTGAAGCAAACGATGGGCAGGATACCTGTTACATGTTTAGCAAGTTATTGTAAGAGTATAAAATAAAGGGGTTTCAAAATTAATTTTCAGAAGACGCAATATCTATGTTGTGGAGAAGAGGAAAGTGACCTGGACATCTACAGACACCTTATTAAAGTGTGTAAAGAGCTTAAGTACCTGGGTAGCTGCCTGTCATGTGATGGAAGATGGAACGTATCCAACAACGGATCAGGCAGGGAAGGGTGGCCATCTGAAAATTAAACCATGTGCTTTGGTCCTTAAAAATGAGTTTTAATATTAAAATTCGTTTATAGAAATCCATCGTTGAACTAATGACCAGCTGTGGGAGTGAGTGCTGGAAATGCACAGAAAGAAAAAGACTTACAGCTTTAGAAAAGGACTACTTGAGAAGGTCCTACAGATTTTTCCGATTTGACCACCTAAGGAATGTGGAAATAAGAGAAAGGACACAATCATCATAGTATTTCGGATAAAACAGAAGACAGCTAGGATAGTTTAGTCATGGGTGAAGGCAAATGGCCCAAGAGAACTTTCATGACAACCTGCTGGAATAAGAAGAGGAAGACTACAGAAAGTGTGACTAAGTGGTGGTAAACAGCTACTGCGTGAGGTTATCTATGAGGGTGAGGAATACGATTAGGCCCAAGTAAGGGCTGAACATCATTCGTGAGCAAAATATTTGTTTAACATTGTGCTTGAAGGATCAATCAAACCAATTAAGAAAAATTTACTTGTAACTTTTCAATAATTAAAAAACACACGTTAAGAACAACAAGTCACAAGAGAATTTCATAAATACATACTTCCCCAACATGTGCTGCAGTGTTTACTTTGCAATCAAGTAAGACTTGAATACAATGTTACACTGACCCACGTACTGTTAATATAGGCAACCCAAAATGTTGTATATGGTTATGAAAATATCTATTTTAAAAGACAATAAATAATCTTTGCTCTTAACTATCACAGTTATTGAAAGCAATACTCTTAACAACTCAGACCACAGAGTCAACTTAGTTGCAGTTTCTTGAAAATTACTTGATTATCACTAAGTTCCAGTTCGTATAATGAGGTGCCATGTAATTATTATGACACCAAAAACATTTAGTACAATATTATGTGAAATAAGAGCGATGGAAAATTTAATACAGCATCTGTGCTTCAATACAGCAGGTACAACAAGAATTTGTTTGACGATTCAACAATCTACTTTATCTTATTTCTTGTCAGCTAGTTTAATGATTTACAGTTTGCTTATTATCACCGAATGTTCCACAGTAACACTCACCAAAGGACTGAAAACTTACTGAAACATTCAGTTCTCCAAAAGGACATACTCACTTTTCAAAAAGTACATAATTAAAAAAAAGAAAGCCAAGACAGGTAGAATATTTCGTCAAGGCTGTTTATTATATATATATATATATATATATATATATATATATATATATATATATTTTTTTTTTTTTTTTTTTTTTTGGCCATGCGAGGGCTGTTGATCAAGACGCAGCACAACTCTCGACCCCAGAGCCCAACCGACTGTACCCACGGCCTAGGTAGTCACTAAGCGTTAATTAGATACAGACACTTCCCAGAAAATCGAGACAATTCTGCTTACGGCGCTAGTGACTGCAGGTATCACCTGGCAAGAAAAACGAAACGTACATTCAACAAATAATAATTAAATCATAAATGATCTTTAACTTCTCAATCATGAAACTGAACACAAACTGCTTAAGAGCGCAATTACACGCCCACATACCAATAAAGTTGCAGAAACCAAGCCCTCCAATATAAAAAGCAAAAAAAAATTATAAAATCGGGGCCTTATTGCTGAACACACACTAAAATCTCAACAAGGAGATAAGGAGATTCGCCCGCGAACCGCAATTCAGTTTCGAAGCAACGCCTAATGGCGTATTGGTAACAAGGGGTGGCCACGCGGGACGGAAAATCAGTGAATATTTGAATGGATGCACAAGGTTGTAAGCGAAGTTCGATTGCCGCGCGGAAGTAGCCTTGCAGTTTGAGGCGCCATGTCATGAGCTGCGCGGGCCCTGCCGCCGAAGGTTCGAGTCCTCCCTCGGGCATGAGAGAATATGTCGTTCTTAGCATAAGTTAGTTTAACTTAAGATAAGTAGAGCGTCCCTGGGGACCGACGACCTCAGCAATACGGTCCCTTAAGAATACACACACATTTGAACATTTTTCGAACTTCGATTACGTTAGCAAACAATACCTTAAATACCAAGCAACTGGCACGAATCCTTTTGTCCCAGAATAAACAAATTAATTAGCAAACATCAAGCCATTCGTAGCAATAAATGAGGTAACGTAAACCAAAGTCAACAAAGCTATCACATATAAGAAGGTAAAAACACAGTATTTCTTAATTACAGAAAATTGTAAATTTAGTGGTGGCCCGATAAGCAGTTGGTACATATAAGTGTGGGTCTCCAGAACTCGCACTCTACGTACCCATGACTGGGGCTTAAATAAACAAAGATTGAGCTGGTATTTTTAAAGGTCCAATAAGCCGTGAAGAAGGGAAGGCCAGACCTCAATCACAACAATGGACAGAGCCCAAATTCCACTGAAATAAATTTTGCAATCCGGATTTACACGGCAACAAAAAACGAATATTAAACACAGAAGTCGGAAAGAAAGAGGGTTCAGCATCAGAAAAAGTATTCATTCTCTGACTCATAGGTTACGAGCTTCAGTTAAGCAGAACAGTGGTCGTTATCTGTGGCTCATATCAAATGTTCGCACGGCCCGCAGTTTTCCCACAGTTTTCAGCGTATTTTATAAATATGTGGTTCTAGCAACTACCAGCCGAATCCAAGAAGTCACCTTACCTTAAGAGCTTCTTAAGGGTGTAGTTTTCCTGCTCAGTAACAGAAAAAAGAAATAGTTAGAGACAGTAATATTTTAAAATGTATTTGATTTTAACTGATGTTGTTCAATTCGGCAGTGAGCTAAGCAAAGTCGGCTGGTTTCCTCGGGCATAGCGGGGTGAGTAGCGCGGCCACTGCGGTGTTAGAGGGAGTGAGAGACGGAATGTTTCCATTTGTCTTCCAGTACTCATAACAAACGGGTGTGCTTGACTCGTACCGATCAGGTGCTATGTACGGACAGGGAAGTGACATGAAATCGTGCATGCGAATTAGAGACATCTTTATGTGTGGTACATACTTGTAACAAGGAACATTGAATTCAATTATGTCTGCTGTAATGCAACGCAATGAGTAGAAGAAAAACTGCACGCAAAACATCTGTTGTTGTAGCTCATATAACAAAATTATTTAAATACGACTACTGTTATTAATCAACTACTCATCATTCGGACAGAAAACACCACAACACTTCTTCATGCATTTGCAATGCCACAACTTTGAGGTCACTGAGGTGGCAGAAACCTAGAACAGAGGACAGTCGATACGAAGTCTTCTGAATGGTGCCGATTTTTAACAATCACCACTAGGAGGCTGGCGGCCAAATTATCGCGTCATTATTATCGTTAGTCTGCTGACGGGACATAATGTAACTTAATTTATGCAGGTTACCAGCTGAAGAGTGCTGAAGGAATACTTTCTGACTGCTGTCTTTTCACAAAATGCTTTCTCAGTGCTATCGTGTTCTCGGTACTGTGTTGTACACCCCTAGACTTGTTCTGAGTGTCAAATCATGGATTCAATGGTTGAAACATTAATTACTAGAAGGTGCGTAAGCATTGAACGCAGCAGTGCTTCTCAATACACTTCCGAAGTCTTCCTCATTTAGCCCAGGGTTGTTTGAATAGACAACATGTAATTTTTTGGTGAATGGGCACAGGTTTTTGAGCTGAGACAGACATTTTGGAATTACAGTGAAACGAAGTAAGGTAAGCAAGGATTTTGTCCCACAAGATTTACATAAGGCTGTTAGTATCCCATTCAAGTAATTCCAACTCATAAGTTTGACTTCTTTGAATATAAGATACTCTCAAACTTTGTTGGCAATTTTATGTATGTAGACTGAAGCAGCGAGTGAAAATTTATATCGAGGCCGGGAATCGAACCCAGGTCTCCTGCTTACTGGGCACATGCGTTAGCCACTAAACCACCACCACACAGCGGTTCACACAACTGCACAGATTACCCTGGCAAGCCTCCACCTCGATCCAAATTCTCAGTGCCGCTCCAGTCTACTTTCAGTTAGTTAGTTAGTTACGTGTTCTATTATTCCATTAAATTACTTCTTACACCCAAACAGTACAAATTTCACTCTTAGCTTCAGCCTTTACATATAAAATCATATATGTATGAGACCAGTGAGGTCTCTGAATTTTGTCATCTCATTTGTTTAACTATCTACACCTGGGTTTCAGGCTGGATCTCCAACTTACATTCGATGTTGAGGCGGTGATCCAGAACACGGACAGCCTCAGACATTCTGTTCGTGTGTAAGTGGAAAGTAGACTGGGCGGCAATGAGAATTTGGAGCGAGGTGGGAGGTGTGCAAAGGTAAAAAGGGTAGTGGTGTGGGCCACTCTGCCGAGGTGGCTTAGTGGCTGACGCATCGGCCTAGTAAGCAGGAGACCAGGGTTCGATTCGCGGTCTTGGTACAAATTTTCACTCTCCACTTCAGTCTGTATACATAAAATCATATCTGTATGAGACCAATAACGTCTTTGAAATTGTGCCATTTCGATTATTGTCAATGCTGGCGTATAAGATCTCCAAAAGATGTACCAGTGTGATCGAAATGTCTCTTACTCATCCCTATGGAACAGCTATGTGAAAACCGTTACTTTGAAACAGATGAATGGAAAAGCGTCAATGTATTTCAAAGAGGAACGACCATTGCACACGTACTTTATCTGTAAGAGAATCTATGTTAGTCAGTTGCAAAACAGAAAGACCTGTTGACTACGTTGCTACTACTTTCTCAACAGCCCAAGGAGTTTTACAGCGAACTTTCTAATTTGTGAACCCAAGAATGAAATTCTGTGAGAAGTAGAAATCGATGCTGAGAGATTTTTTCCTCGAATTTAGTTATATCATTCTTTTGCAAAAAACTTAAAATAAATATGAAATGGTTTTCGTTGACTACAGTTTCACTACAGTAGTTGAAATACTCTTGTACTTCTACACTTACAGTATCACAAATAAAATGTTGTGTCTCTGTATAAATGACACTTGAAGTAAAAACATTCTGATTGGCGCATAGAACCAGTCAGTTTTCTGTTGTAGCACTAGAACTTTCTTAATAAATTTTTTATTTTCTGATTTGTTTCACTATTTTTTGCACTGATGATGTTGTTGTTGTTGTGGTCTTCAGAGTTGAGACTGATTTGATGCAGCTCTCCATGCTACTCCATCCTGTGCAAGCTTCTTCATCTCCCAGTACCTACTGCAACCTACATCCTTCTGAATCTGCTTGGTGTATTTATCTCTTGCTCTCCCTCTACGATTTTTACCCTCCACGCTGCCCTCCAATACTAAATTGGTGATCCCTTGATGTCTCAGAACATGTCCTACCAACCGATCCCTTCTTCTAGTCAAGCTTTGCCACAAGCTTCTCTTCTACCCAATCCTAATCCACACCTTCTCATTAGTTATGTGATCTACGCATCTAATCTTCAGCATTCTTCTGTAGCACCACATTTCGAAAGCTTCTATTCTCTTCTTGTCTAAACTATTTATCGTCCATGTTTCACTTCCATACATGGCTACACTCCATACAAATACTTTCAGAAAGGTGAACAGCGTAATTCTGTGCTATCAGAGTACCTTCTCAGTTTTTTTTATTAAAGTAAGTTATGTACAAACAGAGATACATTGTTTTTTGATTGATAATTAGAAATTTTGACTTTTCCACTCTTAAGAATAAAGTCGCTACATATGTGGCACGACAGAGCACATCAGAATGTCTGTATTGACTCTTGAGCAAAAGAAGTCTGACGATTGCTGAGTTAGAATATGAGCTGCAAAATTGCTATCAACAAAGCCCCTGTAATGTGATACGAGTGAGCGAGAGGAACGCTAGCAATGAGGAGCAACAGTGGATCATGGTGGCGCAATCGTATAACCGGTAGGTGGCAGGATTTTGAAGTTCTGTGCTGACAACGGCTGCTGGTAGTCGTCTAATACGTCTTTTATGATGGATCCGGATGCTACTTGTTGCCTACTCATCACCGACAAAAGGTCCTATTTAAAAAAATCTTCCCCAGAGAAAACAATAGACTGTCAGGGTAGGCATTATTTTCTGCTGCCACCCTAAACGGCCGTTGCTACAAAAAGCTGCCTGCTTTTTTAGAGAGTGCTGAGAGAACTCACCAGATCTGTTATGTTGCCAAAAACCTTTACCAATGTCGTGATAAAGGACCCTGAAATGCGTACTCGGTACCTTTAGTACTTTACTGTCAGTCGTTCACATCAATAGCTTCATCTGTTCTGGGAGAAATCGACTGATTCATGCCTGCTTAACACCAAGAACGCACGTGGATTATTCAGAAAATTTATATTTTTTGATCTTTCATCTCTAATCAACAAAAGTTTGCGTTTGTACATCATATCACTAGGAACTGAATAAAATTTGATGCCATTATCAGCCATTTTTATCTCATCTGAAGCCAAAGCCACAATGCTTTTGCCCCTTAAGGTCATGGTTTTTCCAACACGAGATTGAAGGCGGGTTAACAAAGAAATATGGAACACAAATCAACAATGACGGAAGGCGAACAACTAGTAGAAATGTTAAAGCAGTATAGCAGAGTACTTTTCTAAAACATTTTTTATAGCTGGTATATACAATTAAACTGAAATGATAGTGATGACGAATAATTTAATGTGAATAAAACCGCCAGAACGTCTCATGTAAGTACTGAGTAGCGGACTGAACTTTGGTAGACTGCTGTAACACTGAGGTAATTCATAGATGACCACCAAATCACGAAAATCTTCGATTAATTGGAGACCAAGAACTGCAGTTTCCAAATTCAGATAAAAAATCGCTTAATTTTGGGGGAGTAGGTAGTGAAAAAATGGAAACGAATGGCAAAATAATTTGAAAAATGAGTTGTATAAAACTAAGTAAAATAGGCAATAGAAACAGTTGATGCGCCTTTGAATGAAGCTCGAAATAGTGTACAGTAAATGAGTTGGTGGCTATGAACTATTTCTTTAAACTGTTGCAGTAGATGTGAAAAACTTCAATTTTAAAACCTGGAAAATTCTCCAGTGGTTTTTAAAATTCTGTGTTAAAAATTGAACTTTAAATTTCCGATTGGCACCTCATCTGCAAAACTAGACCTCATGCTGATTAATTTGATATCCCTTTTGACCGTTTACCACCCTTAATTTGGCTATGAAAATTCGAACAAAAATTTTCCCTCAAATCACTAAATTGCCTGATTGCTTTAAGCAAATAAATACTTTATTTCTTTCCAAAACTAGACCATACACTGTTCGGCTTGCTATCTCATTCGTCCATTTCCCACTCTTCATTTGGCTTTGAAAATACGGACCAAAACCTATTGCATAATTTCTAAGGAGTCTTCTTTTCATTCCGCTCAAACATTTGATCAAAAAAGAATGGGAGCGAAACACCACCAAGTTCCAATTCTAGAATTGCACTAAAATACACTTCTCCTTATTTTGGATAATACAATTAGCAAATGTGAAGAGTCGATTTATTGTATTTGTTAGAATAGTCTGTATATTATTAAAATACAGTTAAAGTGGGATACAGAATGCGATGTTAAGATTTAATTAATGATATGTTGAACGTAACTTCAGGAGCACAGTGACGTTTTAACTGGCATTTCACCTGACTGTTGTCTACTACAGCCGACTGTCTATTGTCCGAAGCTGAAGGGATGTACGAAAAATTCGAATAGTGAAGAGTACGATTTAAGGAAACTCTGACTGACCAAAGTGGACTTAGGTACAAGTCGAAATAAGAGCAGAAATTAAAAATTATATTGTAGTTTTAACTCACATTTCTTTAAAGAAGGAAGCAAAAAATATCAACTTGGACTCAGATGAAAAAAATTGATTTTTACCTTCTTAATTGTTTTTCATTTTATTTAACATTTCGGACGAAAAGCACATACAAATTCCAGAGAACAAAGTACGTCAGTAGCCCGCTTAAAACTTCCGGGCTGAGAGACCGCTGTCGATGTATAAAACATACATCGACTGCAGCCTTCCAGCCTGAAGAAGACGCCGGCAGTGAAAGTCTACATTTTATGATTATGATCAGTGCTAGGATTGTCTTCGTCTTCACGAATCGTCTTAAGAACAAAGTTATATCTGTTTTTCAAGATTGGTGAGCCACCCTCTGCTGCCGCCAAAACCGTCAATGCACAGATTAACAGCGAATGATTTCGCTTTCTTTTAAGGGTACAATGTCAGACAGGTATATTTTTTTCCCCCATACTGACTAAGCTGTTTCAGCTGTTCAGGATGTGGCAGTTCACATCGCCTGGTGCGCTTCCATCACTATGTGATACATTTTCAGCAATCTTCTCTTTCTGCTTCAGTATTGATTACATGTGGTAATCCTGAAACGTTTCGCTACTTTCTGTTTTCCACTTCACATTATTTTCTGCAAGATTAAAACAGTTATATATTTTTACGACTGATTTATGTACTTTAGTAAACTGCATAAAGAAAAAAAAAACAAAAACAAACAAAGGAATGTGGTAAAGAGTTGACTGACGAAACACTTCAAGCTATTTTGAATAAAATAATTTTGCGTGTTAGGCTGTGTCATTGTAAAACACTGAAGGAACCCCCGGCCGGGGTGACCGAGCGGTTCTGGGCGCTACTGACTGGAACCACGCGGCCGCTACGGCTCAGGTTCGAATCCTGCCTCGGGCATGGATGTGTGTGATGCCCTTAGGTTAGTTAGGTTTAAGTAGCTCTACGTTCTATGTGACTGATGACCTCAGAAGTTAAGTCCCATTGTGCTCAGAGCCATTTGAACGACTCTTTTTTTTTTTTTAACTGAAGGGACCAATTGCTAATATTTCGACCGACAGCAGCCAAGCGCCCTGAAGAGGACCGCAGCTAGTCCATCGAAACGTCGGCAGTTAGTTACTTTAAAATTATTTATTTCAGAATGACAGTGGCCGCGGAAGCTTGCGAACTTACGTTTCAAATTGTTGCGTATTAGACAGCTGCTGACTTCAATATGTACTCGTAGAGTGTTTTGCGGGACAGCTTGTCATGATTGTTCCGATTTGTCGAATGTTCGAAATCATATTGGATTTCTTCTATATATCAAGCCTTATTCAAGGGACTTGTCAACGAGTTCGATTTATCGATACATTTTATTTACCTTGGTTCGAATTAGCAAGAATCTACAGTGCTTATAATACTCCAAAAGGGAAATGCAAAATTTAAATTGTAGTGTGTTGGATACCCTGTCGTAGAGTGAGAGTGCGTTTAAGTCGAGTAAATTTGCGCATTTTTTTAAAATGAGGAAAACATATATACGTTCATTTGTTCTTCTTTACTTACTGTCGTGAACATGTGATTTGTCTCAGCATATAATAGCTACCTCTAACGCAAATTTGATTTAATGAGGGAATCTGAGGCCTGTGAGCAAGACACTGATTAAAAAAGAACCTTGATAAAAATTCCAGTAATTGGGAATGCAATTTAACAGTGATCACAGATGAAGCGTCCAGAATCTGCACACTGAGAGCAGGACTCATGTAATCACTCTTTAATCTGTAAACATTAACCATACTCATATTTTCCATGTCCTTCTAGTCAGGCATTGAATCCAGCCTTTGTTGGTGGATTATTGTAGTTTCCGTAAAAGCCTGCAGTGGAAGTTTTATTGATTTCCATTAGACATCTTAGGGTTTGCTTACTGGAACAGAAGCAGTTCCCTCTAAACTTTCTTTCTTTCTTGTTCTCTTAATTACGATTCCAGTTGATTTTTGGATGGGGCGCCAGATACGTTTTTTCTAATTTCACCTTTTGTTGTTTTCTTTGGGTATTCTTTTCTTCTTGACAAACAAGTTATTTCTCTTGGGTAAACAGAGGTAATTGGCCGTTGTGCAGTTTGTTTCTGCAGAGATCGAGCTTCAAATATGGAAGTATTGTTCCAACTGCCTCTCTGGTCTGCTGCAGTCAAATCCACGATATCTTCTTCGGTGATTTTGTGTCGACCGGAATGTTTTTGTGGCCTTAGTCATTATGTCCGTGCTTCCGTGGGCAGTTTCTAACAAACTAACAACAAATTCTTACGGTCAGGTTGAATAATGAACCCCTAGTGTCATTCTCGGGAAAAATATACTTCAAGGGCTTGAAAAAGTAAGTTTCAAAGGTTCCTTTTTGTATTCATTCAATAAAAATTTTTCTGTTTTTGTAACCGCATTGTCAATACATATAAAACTAAAGACGTTTCGGCGGTCGCTGTTGCAAGCGATCTTTGCTTGCAACAGGGACCGAAACGTCGGTAGGTTTGTATATATTGACAATATGATCACAGACCCAGAGAAATTTTATTGAATGTGACAGTGGCTGCGAAAGCGTACGTTTATAGATACATTTTGTTGTGACTGTGTAGAGGAATGGTAATCAACTGAATGTTGTGGCCGATGCAATATGGGACGCCATTCAAACTCAGCCATGACGAGTCCAACATTCTGTGTGGTGTCTGTTTGTTCTATATCGTGTCTCCCTACCACTTTCGCGCAACGACGCTCTGAGCGTGTTTTTTTAGGGAATTGACTAGTTCGAACCTGGGACCAGTTGCTGGTAATGAGACGCCAGACCACACATGACAAGTAGAGTTCAGAAGAGTTCAGTGAGACTAGCGATAATATAACCAAGTACTTCATGATTTCAGCGTCAGCTCCACTGCACTCCCTGTAAAAGATTCTTAATACTAACTAAATTTAGTGGAAGGGGTTCAAGGCTTTCCTATTTTTAGTTAGCTGGTAAAATAATGTCGAAAAAGCAGTTACGTTTACCATTGGAAATTTTATTCTACTCACAAAACATTGTTTATAAATTACACTATTGAAAATTTTTTTAATACAGGATGGTAAAAACCAACTGTGTTCAACAAAAATGTGAACAAATATTCCCTGAATGGATTTCCAAGTTCTACAATGGATTGAAGGATGACCTATGCCATATCACATCTATAATCTAGGTTTAAATTAAGTTTCACAAAAGAGAAAACTATCAAAATTGTCTACAGCGACCCTCAATTATCTTTAATTACTTATCTAACTTGTCGTAAATTACATTGGCTGATGTGGCTTCACAATAACTATATAACAGAAAAATCATCGCGTTTCAGATTTTTACTTCAAGTGGCAAATGCGAACACCATGAGCTTTAATTGACGATCGACACTAGTATTACGCAAAAAGGGGCTGTAACAGATGAGACTTCTGCAGCTCTGAGTGAAGCTTAATGCGCTGTTATGCGGCATCGCGTGCGTTCATTACCTTGTCGGTGTTCCTCAGGGGGCGGCGGGCAGCACAGCTCCGCTCACCTCGCCGTCTCGGTAGCAACTCCTTCCTAACTTCTCCTTACTACAATTTACCAAAGTTGGTTTAAAAAAACTATCTGGCTGTGTTTTTATGTGACCAATCGGGGTCTCAATGTTAACCTTAAGCTCCGCCTACAAATATTCCGTCTATCCAATGAGAAACGTTATACTTTTCGTGGTGAGGCAATGTTTTTAAAGTTTGCAACGTAACAGAGAAGCGAAAAAGTCTCACACTAAAACTTGCAGCTGGTATGGTCCTTGTAGTGTTATTGTAAGATCTATACTGTTCTTCTGGAGGGCTCTATCTTTTAATATGGGCTGGGGGGTGGTCCTAACGTAACAGAGACACGAAAAAGTATCACGATAAAACTTGCGGCTGAGGTGGTCCTAGCAGTTAGCTGGCGACGTGGGTGTCCGTCCCTTATCGTAGGGCCTACCAGCTTAACACGGTTCTGCTCTCGGCTTCTGTTCTCGTTTCTCCCCTCAGAACAGCGTCTGTCTCACGGTGGGAAGGTATGACATGCATTTAGGCATTCTTGTGTTAGTCTGTGGCATTCCATTTGCTCACTCGTTACTCGTATTACTTTGGTTAATTTAATGTTACGATTTATTCGAAGCTATGTGACATACTACTGGATTTGCTTATCATGTCAGGGTTTTCATGGAAGGTGTTGGATTTGTCTGACACCTTACACGAGTAATAGTCCAGAATTAACTAAGTTTTTTTTTCTGAAGTTCATGTGTATGTTTCTGAAAATACTGTCACTATGAAAAATACGGATCTAACATGAAGTTCTCAGTGGCAACAGATATCGTTAATGAACCGGGAGAGGCATCATTTCTCAAAATCGCTTTCATCCAGTCCGAGGAAATTGCATTTATAGCATGAGGTAATTCTTCGTGGCTCCCATAAAAAGTACAAACTTTTTCTCCAGAAGCATTTTTACCCATATGGGTCTTGCCACATGTTTCCATCACTCATACATTTTACATATACAATGAGGTTCAAATTACACTTATGTTAAAAAGAAAGAAAAGAACACCTTGAATGACTAGAGACAGGACGTTCATACTAACAGATGTGTTATGTTCTGCAGAAATGATTAGAATTTGAACCGTTTCGGCCCGCGGGTTCAAGGTCAACACTGATATCGTGGCGCATCACAATCTAGCGCTAAAATGTATCTGTGGCTCTCGTTGTCGCTATAAACCGAAGGTAAAGGGCCGGTGTGACTTGAGCAGACGTGCAGGATGCCTCGTAGACGTATGCGCGAACCGTACTGACAAATAATTTAATTTGAAGGAGGGTACATCATTGGTATGAGAGACTGTGATGCATCCATCTTGGAAACTGCTGCTCATGTGGGACGAAGTCTTCCGGCAGTGCAACGGGTGGAAACAGAATGGTTCACGGAAGGCAGTAGAACACGACGAGATGGGTCAGGTCTCACCACCCAGACCGCCGCCCAAGATGGACACATCATTCGAGCGGCGTTGCAGGACAGATCTGCGTCCTCCTCGGCTCTGGTACAACAGTGGAACGGTGTAACACATCGTACACTATCCGTCGCCGTTTATTATGGCTTGGGTTACGTGCTCGTCGTCCACTTCTCCGCCTGCATTTGACGAATGTGCCGAAACGTCCTAGACGACAATAGTGTATGGGATGACGTCACCGTGGACAGGAATGGCATCAGATTGTGTTTTCGGACGAATGCAGGTTCGGTTTGTTTGAAAATGATGACCTTATTTTGGTTCGAATCAGACAGGGGGAGCGGCATCACAGTGACTACATTCGCACGGGACACACAGCGCCAACCCAAGGCCATATGGTGTGGGGTGCTATTGGATACAGCCACAAATTAGAGTTTATGCGTGTCCGTGTAACCTGTGTGAATGACATCCTGAGAATCGTAGCCATACCCTTTTGCACAACAGCCCAGACGCCATGTTTCAGCAAGCCCATTCACGAACACATGTTGCTGCACGAACACGTGCCTTCTTGGTGTTGAAGGATGTAAGACTTTTGCCCTGGGCCGCCATATTACAAGATTTGTCACCAGTCGAAAGTGTCGGGTTACAGTGAAACGATGGGTGCAATGCTGTGACCTAATGCCAACCACCGCGGATGAACTTTGGAACCAGATGACTGCAGCATGAAAGGCTATACCAAAAGACGCCATTCGCACATTATGCGCATTGATGCCATCTCATAAGGAACTAGTTATCACTGTCCATGGCTGATCCTGTGCCTACTAGGCAAAAAGACACATGTTGAACTGGGGTTGACTGAAATGCTAATCATATCTGCAGAATATACTAATGTACATGTCCGGTGAATATGAACGGCCTATCTAAACTGTTTTTTCTAAACATGAGTGTACTATCTTTTCTGTATGGTCATGAAGGAAGGTGCTCGTCTGCTGCTTTCTGAATGCAGTCATACAATTGTGACTAGCTTTCGATGATATGTAAAAACTAAAATTTCATCCATACATCATAGTAATAACAATAATAATAATAACTAAATTGGAGAATTCCGCTTCTGTTGTAGTAATTATTTATTCAAACCACGACCAGCACTGAGATTTTAAAATTCCATCTACAGATGTATGAAATTATTGCATTTCGTACAACATAACATGTGGTCGGGTCACTCAGTGCAAGAGCTCCAAATCCTTGCTCCATATCATTGCATGTTGTCAGAAACAGTTCGCCGCCGGGCAACTGAACACACACACACACACATATATACACTCCTGGAAATGGAAAAAAGAACACATTGACACAGGTGTGTCAAACCCACCATACTTGCTCCGGACACTGCGAGAGGGCTGTACAAGCAATGTTCACACGCACGGCACAGTGGACACACCAGGAACCGCGGTGTTGGCCGTCGAATGGCGCTAGCTGCGCAGCATTTGTGCACCGCCGCCGCCAGTGTCAGCCAGTTTGCCGTGGCATACGGAGCTCCATCGCAGTCTTTAATACTGGTAGCATGCCGCGACAGCGTGGACGTGAACCGTATGTGCAGTTGACGGACTTTGAGTGAGGGCGTATAGTGGGCATGCGGGAGACCGGGTGGACGTACCGCCGAATTGCTCAACACGTGGGGCGTGAGGTCTCCACAGTACATCGATGTTGTCGCCAGTGGTCGGCGGAAGGTGCACGTGCCCGTCGACCTGGGACCGGACCGCAGCGACGCACGGATGCACGCCAAGACCGTAGGATCCTACGCAGTGCCGTAGGGGACCGCACCGCCACTTCCCAGCAAATTAGGGACACTGTTGCTCCTGGGGTATCGGCGAGGACCATTCGCAACCGTCTCCATGAAGCTGGGCTACGGTCCCGCACACCGTTAGGCCGTCTTCCGCTCACGCCCCAACATCGTGCAGCCCGCCTCCAGTGGTGTCGCGACAGGCGTGAATGGAGGGACGAATGGAGACGTGTCGTCTTCAGCGATGAGAGTCGCGTCTGCCTTGGTGCCAATGATGGTCGTATGCGTGTTTGGCGCCGTGCAGGTGAGCGCCACAATCAGGACTGCATACGACCGAGGCACACAGGGCCAACACCCGGCATCATGGTGTGGGGAGCGATCTCCTACACTGGCCGTACACCTCTGGTGATCGTCGAGGGGACACTGAATAGTGCACGGTACATCCAAACCGTCATCGAACCCATCGTTCTACCATTCCTAGACCGGCAAGGGAACTTGCTGTTCCAACAGGACATTGCACGTCCGCATGTATCCCGTGCCACCCAACATGCTCTAGAAGGTGTAAGTCAACTACCTTGGCCAGCAAGATCTCCGGATCTGTCCCCCATTGAGAATGTTTGGGACTGGATGAAGCGTCGTCTCACGCGGTCTGCACGTCCAGCACGAACGCTGGTCCAACTGAGGCGCCAGGTGGAAATGGCATGGCAAGCCGTTCCATAGGACTACATCCATCATCTCTACGATCGTCTCCATGGGAGAATAGCAGCCTGCATTGCTGCGAAAGGTGGATATACACTGTACTAGTGCCGACAATGTGCATGCTCTGTTGCCTGTGTCTATGTGCCTGTGGTTCTGTCAGTGTGATCATGTGATGTATCTGACCCCAGGAATGTGTCAATAAAGTTTCCCCTTCCTGGGACAATGAATTCACGTTGTTCTTATTTCAATTTCCAGGAGTAATTATATATATATATATAAAATCTGCATCGAGACCTGTAGGATCACCCAAAGCATTATGCCTCATTTGAGCATTCTTTCTAATCTTCTATGAGTCTCTCTTTTTTTCTCCATGGAGTCTCTTTCTATAGTCAGTCCACTTTGTCTCTCGTTTCTTTGGGACTTCATTCTCTGATATCACATTCCACTTGTGTATCTTGCCCCTTTATACATTTCTGTCTTCAGTTTCTATTGGACCGATTTCTGCTGCTTCTAGATCCAGTTTGACTTGTGTGATTCATGGTACTGTTGATTTGATCCCCTGTATGTATGTTAGAATTCTCTTGGTGAGTCGTTTTGGTGATACTCTGATGATGTGTCCTTAGAACTTCAACTCTCTTTTTCTAACATCTGCTGCTATGTTTGACATCTTCTCTGTAATTTTCCTAGAGTGTATTCTGTATCCTTCTTCTGTCAGTTTTGGGCCGATAATTTTCCTCATGATTTTCCGCCTCACTTGCATACAGTATTCCAGGATTGATTATTGTGTTGTAGTGTCTGACTTTTGTATGATATGGACATGTATTTTTTATTACGTACGTGTTGGGTCATGCCGAAAGCTCTCTTCATTTTTTTTTTAGTCGAGTCTCCTGTGCGATCTTTGCTCCTCTTGTAGGTTCAAGGCTTTCACCTAGATACTTGATGTGTGCATCTCTGTTTATTTTGCGATATGTTTTTGTGTAATTGTGTTATGTTTAATTCTGAGCAGAAAAATGCAGGCTTCTCGAAAGAGATCTGCAGCCCAACTTTTTCCCGAATTCTTTTAGTATCTCTATTTGTTTGGTTGCTGTTCCTTCGTTGTCTGTTAGTATGGCCAGGTCGTCTGCGAAAACTTGGTTTGATATTTCTCTTATGTCCCGGCATCTTCCTAGTCGTGTTGGTTTTCAGTGTACTAGAGTTTTCATTTCGTTTCCAGTTCCCTCATTACTTTGTCCAAGGCTAGGTTGAATAATGGTGGGAATAATCCGTCGCCTTGGAGCACTCCAGTTTTCATCATGAAGGGACCAGAGATCTCACTCATGAAGTTAACTTTCGATTTTGTTTCAGTTAATGTCTGTATGATTAATCGTCGTGTTTTTGGGTCGAATCCGTGTTCTCATAAGACGGTGAACAATGATTTTAGGTCAACAGAATCATACGCTTTCTTGAAATCTATGAAGGTGCAAATGATTGGCGCGTTCCTGATGGTCTTGTATTTTAGAATTGTTTTCAGACTGAGGATTTGTCCTGTGTATGAACACCAGGGCTCAAGCCTGCCTGGTATTCACCAGTTTTGTACTCTAATTGTTCCTGTGTTCTCTGGAGTAAGCATGCTGATAAAGTTTTGTAGGTGACTTGTGGCAGGGAGATCCCTCTGTATTTGTTCACATTCGTCCTATCTCCTTTCTTGTGCAGTGTATGGATAAGTGCACGTTTCCAGTCGTATGGAAGTTTTTCTATTTGGCAGATGGTAGAGATTATTTGCTTAAGCTCTTATAGTGACTATGGTCCAAGGTTCTTCAGTAATTATGCAATGATGCCGTCTTCATCGGATGTCCTGGTGTTTTTTACTTTAAGTAGGAGGTTCAGTGGAAGGAGGTTAGAATAAAGAGAGTCAGTATGCTAAGAACAGATGAGATAGTCATCCTGTGGTGACCAAAACAAGGCCTTCTTCGTTAAAGACCTGCGTTAAACTTGTCCTTTCTATTTAGTGCCACTGAACTGGCAGTCACATCTAGGTATGTACTTTGATACGACGTACATTCATGGAGAAATATACATAGTCATACAGAGGAAAACTTCATTAGTGTCGCCAAATTTCAATTTTTAAGCATGTACTACATCGTATCAAAACAACTGTTCATTTGAATTTAAGTTGAACTATTAGCTGTAATGGTTAACAGTACAAACTGATCAAGAGCCATCCAATCATTTCACGATTTTTCAGAACGCAAGCTCTGAAACGACGCTTTTTAGTCTGGGGAGCATTACAATGCTATAACAGAATTCTTGCTTAAGCTTAGGTGTAACTAAGCATGACTGCTAAAATGGAAGGCTTATATCTGATTTCAAGTGATTCCTGTCGTTGTCTGCCCCAGACATTTTCGTCTTCTAAATATATTTAAGTTATTCTAGACGCCGTCAGTACCATCAGACACTTCTGCACGGTCAGGAATATATATATATCGGTCTTGATTAAACTTACCCTTCAATGACTGGTACACATACATTTATTTATTATGTCTGTAAAAATGAATCTCAGCAAGAAATGGGTATATAATAAAATAATTATTTGGTGTAGAATGATACTCCAATAATTTATGGAACACAATCTTTATTTTACTTTCAAAAACAAAACAATCTTGAGACTTATTAGTCAGTGTACTTTATCACAAACCTAGTTCGCTGTCCTTCAGAGATAAACAGATTACTTTAGTTGCATTTACTTTTTTCCTGTGAGAAAAATACTCAAAATTCTTTCTGCAGTGGCCATACTAAGCTATAATATCAAGCTGAAACGAAACAGCCCTTTGAGGCCTATTTAAATGAACAATTACCAGTCTAATTCAGGATTGCACATGTAATCAAAACATGTAAATCATCCAGAAAACCTTATAACTGAGGAAATAACTCTTTAATCTATTTCAGCTCAAAGTTTAGAAGCTCTGTAAATGAAGGGAATAATTCCCATGAAGGGAGTCTCCAGTAATTAATAGAAAATATAAATCTATTATTGTAATTTCTTATTTGAGAGTTTATTCTCGAAAGAATTAACAGACATGTACTAATATCGTAGTGTACTTACTTTACTGAGCATACATACGTTTATATATGTATTTTCAGTTATTTTGTAAAAATTTAAATTGCTAATTAATCAAATGTTCATCTTAAACAGTCCCGAGGATTCTTCAGGATTGTTAAGAAAGTAGAAAGGGTGACTGCCATGTTGGCAGAGAGAGTCAGTCTGGTTCTGGTTTTTGAGCACTGAGCATGTATCTGCTCTTTATGTATTGTAAGTAGTGTTTGCCTTTGTAATAATGCTTTAAGTCTGTCATGAAAGTATAATAAATGTATTTAAAATAACATAATACAAGATGCTTTTTAATTTTAACTCTTCAGAAGTTAAAATTTTTTACAATTACTGATAACTTAGGACTTCAGCGGCGACAGATCTGCAGAAAGGATGAGTACACGAAAACCACAATATATAAATGCTTAACCCAAGAATGGTTACATTTTAATAATTATGTTGTACAGCGATTATGTAACTGAGTATATTTTGAGCCTTCTCTATAATTACACAGTAACGTACATCAATATAATACCTCGCAGGAATGTACTGTTGTACAAATTGGTAATATTATCTTTTCAATGTAATTTTATGTAACTTCTATTCCTCTTTGAGAGCTCCGGCCCGATGGAAAACATTTTATTATGTGAAATTAAAAACTGTCAGTACGGAAATAACAGTTGATCAGCAACAGTCTACAGTGAGACACAAGTATATTAAGATGGATGAAAACAGCACATGTGCTAATTAGTGGAAATTTAATTATTTGGTGGAAGGAGGAAGTTTTTAGTAGTGGAAAGTGGAGAAGCTTGGAAGATTTCAGCTTGGAAGATTTCAGGGACAGTATATTGAGGCAGAGAACGCAGCAATTTTCAGGAAAGGATGGGAAGAACTCGGAATCTTCTTGAAGGCGACTGCTCACTATTGTTGCTTAACTTTCCAATATTAAGATCCACACAGAAGAGGAATTCACAGGAGTCGAAGAGATGCGAACAACAAACGAATTACGAGCGAGAGGACTTTGAGAAAAAGAAGCAGACATCACCTGGAACAACCAGGTAGCAGAAGCACTCACATCAACAGAATGCAAGTACACCACGATTTCCTCGGGTGGTGTAACATATTATTTTCTGTCTTACATCGGACAGAAAAGAAATTGTGAATTTTATCCATTCTATGGACTGTACTACTTGTGAGATCGACAGTTTTATTGTTTTGTGTGTTGAATTGAGAACTGTTTCAAGAGAGATCTTAAATAGTGTGAGGACCAAAGCTTCTGCTTGTTGAAATAGTGATTACGAACAAAACTGAGAGCTTGACATCCAAGCACACAATCACTCATCATTTTGAAAAGGCAAAATCCATGTCTGAAATATTTACCATCCCAACATAGTCTAGTTCCGCGTTCTATATGGAATTAGGTATTTTTTAAAAAAAGAGCAGATAGTTTGGTTAACAGTTTAATACTGATTGTTAGAACACATATCCACTACGGACAAAATCAACATTAATGGAAAAAGTTTACAGTGTATTCAACCACGAGCCAACAAGGGAGAGCAGCTGCGGGAGTTTTATATGAGTTTTGGTAATTAATTTTCTAATTGACATGATAGCGAGCGCTATCTTGCGTTGGTCCAGCTATCTTAAAAAAGAGCCGCATCGCGAATCGCGACGGCAATAATATTTACTTAGGCTAGCGGCAGGATACAATGAATGCCTTCTCTGTGCGACTGCAACGGAAATACTATCGACGACAATGCTTCCAAAGCAGAGTTACTAAACACAGTCTTCCGAAATTCCTGCACCAAAGAAGACGAAGTAAATACTACAGAATTATAATCAAGAACAGCTACTAACATGAGTAACCTAGAAGTAGGTATGCTCGGAGTAGTTAAGAAACTTAAATCACTTAATAAAAGCATGTTTTCCGGTTCAGACCGTATGCCAATCAGGTTCCTTTCAGAGAATGCTAATGCACTAGCTCCAAACTTAATAATCATGTACAACAGCTCGCTCGACGAAATATCCGTAGCCAAAGACTGGAAAGTTGGACAGGTCACACCAATATTCAAGAACGATAGTAGGAGTAATCTACTAAATTACAGGCCCATATCATTAACGTCGATATGCAGCACGATTTTGGAACATATATTGTGTTCGAATATTATGAATTACCTCGAAGAGAACAATCTATTGACACACTGACAATATGGATTTAGACAACGTCGTTTTTGTGAAACACAACTAGCTCTTTCCTCACAAGAAATGTTGAGTGCTATCGACATGGGATTTCAAAGTGGCTTCAAATTTGTAGATTCCCGAAAGGCTTCCGAAACTGTACCATACAAGCTGCTTGTAGTGAAATTGCATCCTTGTGGAACATCGTCTCTGTTATGTGACTGGATTCCTGATTTCATGTCTTGAGGTCATCGAATAAAACAGAAATGATTTATGGCGTTCCGCAAGGTAGCGTTACAGACCCTGTGCTGATGCTTACGCATATTAACGATTTAGGAGACACTCTTCGTGCCCTCTTACGTTTTTTGCAGGTTTTGCTGTCATTTATCGCCTAGTCAAGTCAACAGAAGATCAAAACAAATTGCGAAGATTGGCAGTTGACTAAATAATGAAA
Source organism: Schistocerca gregaria (assembly GCF_023897955.1). Lineage (NCBI taxonomy): Eukaryota > Metazoa > Arthropoda > Insecta > Orthoptera > Acrididae > Schistocerca > Schistocerca gregaria. The sequence continues at coordinate 707,351,533 of NC_064922.1, read as the reverse complement.
GGTGTGAGGTCATCCAGATGAGTGCTAAACGGAATTCGTTAAACTTCGGATAAACCAGTCAAATCTTAAGACCGCAAAATCAGCTAAATACCTAGGAATTACGATTACGAACAACTTAAATTGGAAAGGACACAGAAAATTTTGTGGGAAGACAAACCAAAGGCTGCGCTTCATTGGCAGGACACTTAGAAAATGTAATAGGTGTACTAAGGAGACTGCCTACTTTATGCGTGTCCGTCCTCTTTAAGGACTCTGCTGCACAGTGTGGGACCCTTACCAGATATGACTGACGGAGTATTTCGAGAAAGTTCAAAGAAGAGCAGCACGTTTTCTATTATTGCGAAACAGGGGCTAGGGTTTTACTGGACATCATTAAAACAAACGCGTTTTTCATTGAAATGGAATCATCTCACAAAATTTATATCACCAACGGTCCGTTTCGAGTGCGAAAATATTTTGTTGGTGGCAACTAAGATAGGGAGAAACAATCATCACAATAAAATAAGGGAAATCAGAGCTCGCACGGAAAGATATAGATGTTCGTTTTCTCCGCGCGTTGTTCGAGATTGGAATAATAGAGAATTATTGTGAAGGTGGTTCGATGAAACCTCTGCCTCTTAAGTGTGATATGCAGAGTATCCTTACAGTTGTGATGAACTTGTAGATGAATATGTCCGAGAAAGTTGAAAAAGGATCGACAGTAATTGTACTAAACAGAACTAGATTAAAGATAGAAAATAATGTGACACATTACAAAAATACAACGTTATATCTTAGAGCCACTAGAGTTTCAGATATCATTCTGAAGTGCTTTAGTCATTCAACGCATTAAGTCTAATTTTATACTGTGGTACATTAACTCAAGTTAAGCTTTAGACATATATACGCAACTGACATACCTGTCATTATTTGTGGTCTACGTATCTTATCCAATACTGAGCATCCAATACATGTCATTGGGGCTTTCTGTTCGCTTATTCTTTTCACTATACTACAGTAAACATAGCTAACAAACTTGACCTCATAGCAGTCTTAGTTGGAAACGGTTAACTTGTCAGTAACTGTGATTACAACAGATCCTCTGATTTACATTTTTTATGTTTGTAATCGTTATTTGTAAAAGTTCATGTGACTTTGTGAGGGTGCTGTTTCGGCCATACCAGACAGAGGTCAAAAGAGAGACGATTTTATAATTATAATCACTCAGATTTTGAAGTTATCTGTGTTCGGTTGCACCTGTAATGAGGTCGTGACATTCTGAATTCAGAGATGTATTGCTGTGGTCACACTGTGCACTAAGGCGTTAAGTATTTGCGACCGGTCATTGAATTCTTTACGGAACAGAACAATACAGAGAGTGAGGTGGGAGTGGTGAGTTCGATTATGTGTGTTAGTTACAACAGGAAGTGTTGTGGGCTGCATTACAATTTTTCATACTTAATTAAATTTTTGTAGAATGGTATTAACTAATCCAGTAGCGGTCGTAGCCATGATAGTCGGAAGATGAGAGAAACGCTTTAATTACCGGGTAGTACTGATGTCTCAAGTGGGAACTCAAGTTCTGAGGTCCAATTTAAAAATCTATTGCACTAACCATTAAATCAACGGAATTCCGTGGACAGCTCAATCTCTCTTTTGCAGAGTGCTTTAACAGAAATCTGAGAGCTGCACTGATTTCCTACCACAGTAAAGATCAAGGGGATGGGATTATTTGCTGATGGTAGCTTTGAATACAGCCAATCATGAAAGCCATCAGTCCATACCCGCATAATTGCTCTTGAGAGATTAGAGTAGCCACTCCACTAGTAAATCAGTGATCTATTAACGATCTGTTACCAGAGCGGACAACTACGAGGCACTTAACTGCACGGTGAAGGAAGACCAGGAGTAATATTTGGAGGTCACATCAATTGGAAATCAGACGGTATAACAATGCGGTGGTGGCCAATCCTTATCAGGTGAGAGACAAAGAGATTATAAAAGTTTTCAAACCTGTACAAAGGCTCCCGATAGAGGCACTAAAATTGATGTCCAGATACAGTGTGCTATGCCAAATTGTCAAATTTATTACTCCCACAATGGTTCTGCTGTTTGATTTGCAGAAATAAAAATCGATTTGAGCTTATCTCTCCCAAAATATGCTGGACACAATCCCAGATGCTTAGTTTTTGGTCATATAATCACGAGGAAAAATTGACGGGCGAGGATGTGTCGACTATGGCACTATTTCCGGAAGCTGAAACTACAAAGTTCTGGATGGTCTTTGCCAAGTAAGAGCACGCACAGGGAGAGTGTATTGTCTCTGACGAATGGTGCATGTTCAGCGGTGAAAACGCCATTGACTCGTGGGCAGTCAGCAGGGTAGATGCGGCATGGCATTCCAGTGTTGTGGACTGGATGCCGTAGGAAAAGAGTATCAGTAAAGCTGAGACTGCGATGCAAACCTTCTTGGTCTCGGTTTATTGCTGGTGAAGATCTCTGCATAGCACATTAAAGTCTGACTATCTTTGCATGAGATCCATTGTGGCTATTACCACAGCAGCTGACCAAAATTCCAAGGAGGAGTCTTGCACCCTGTTAAAATGTGTGAACAAGCAAGGTGAACTGCCGAACTGATGTACAAGCAGCAGTGATGGAACAACTTATCGGCTACCAGACTTGGCAACAGAAAAGGGTAGATGCAATGAGCCAGTTAGGTGCCCTAATTATTTAACCACTGCTTCAAGTAAATTTGTTTTCAATGTGTGAATGAAAAGCTCGTTCTGAAATAACAGTTGTACTATCAATTGTCTTCGTTAAGCCAAGAAGTGCTATTCAGTCATTCACAAAGAAGTAAGTCAGCTGTTAGTTTTTCTGTGTTCCATTGATCAATCACACAGTACGGTATCTGTTATAATGTGGAACGTGTCAAGTGCACCAGAAATGCACATATGAAACAATATATATATATATATATATATATATATATATATATATATATTACAGTGCACTGTTAGAGATTAATATTTGTATTATTTACCCCATTCCATTAAGTGGCGCAACATGCATATACTACTTTTATAGATTTATTTACTTATTTTTATTCAAGAATTCATCTATGAACAGAAACCTTTGTTAAGGAGATACGATTTCAGTTTATTTTTGAAGCTATTACTGCTGCCTGTCAGACATTTTATTTCATCTAGTAATTTGTCAAAAATTTGTATAGCATCATATTTTACCCTTTTTCTGTGCCAAAGATAGGTTGAGTAAATGATAGTGTTTATTTTCTGGTATTGTAATCATGAATGTCACTTGTTTTTAAACTGGTCTATACTGTTGAGAACAAATTTCATTAGTGACTAAATGTACAGTGAGGCTGTTGTAAGAATTCCCAATCTTTTAAAAAGATGCCTATAAGATGTGCAACTATGAACCTCACACATTATTCTAACCACCTTCTTTTGAGCAGTGAATACTTTTTGTCTGAGTGTTAAGTTACCCTAAAATAATATTCCATATGACATCAGAGAGTGAAAGTATGCAAAGTATGTTAGCATACTATTATCTATATCCTCAAAATTGACAATTGTTCTGATTGCAAAAGTTGCTGAACCTAGTCGCTTTAGAAGATCGAAAATATGAATTTTCCAATTAAGATTCTCATATATATGTACACCCAAAGACTTAGTATGCTCTACTCTGTCTACTGACTTCTATTGAAGTGTTATATTTATTGAAGGAACTGTACTTTTTGCTGCAGAAAATTGGATGTACTGTGTTTTTTCAAAGTTTAAAGCAAGCCCATTTATGACTTTTCCAAAGACCTTATTTGTATCATTTTCAATTGAAGCTTCTTTTACTGGATTAGTAATGATGCTTGTATCATCAGCAAAGAGTCCCAGTTCAGCTTATTGTGCAGATAAGAAGGGAGGTCGTCCACATAATCAAGAACAGGAGGGGAACCATGATTGAACCCTGTAGAGTAGCTAACGTAATTTCACCCCAGTCAGATGAAGGGGAAAACTTATTTAAATTGCTTGAACCATATAAAGAAATTTATTGTTTACCTTTCTGTAGGTACTAATTAAACCACTCATGCTATTCCATTTATACCACAGAATTGTAATTTCTGTAACATAACGTCATAGTTCACCCAATCAAGTGCTTGGACAAGTCACAGAAAATTACTATTGGTGACGTTTTGCATTTTGAGAGTCTGTTACGTGGACAGTGCAATTGTATATTGTTGTCTCAGTGGAACAGCAATTTTGAAATCCGAACTTTGATTTACCAAGTATCCCATTGCTGCTGAGATGGCTAGCCACTCTTGAGTACATTCGTTTCTCGAAGATTTTTGAAAATGCTGTAAGCAACGACAGTAGCCAATAATTATTGACTTCTGTGTTGTCACCCTTTTTGTAGAGAGGCCTGACAATGGCATATTTTAACCTGTCTGGGAAAATACCTTGAGTTAGTGATGCATTACATATGTGACTGAGAACATCAGCTGTAATTTCATCTACATCTACAACTACATCTACATCTAAATCCATACTCCGCAAGCCACCGGACGGTGTGTGGCGAAGGGTACCCTGAGTACCTCTATCGGTTCTCCCTTCTATTCCAGTCTCGTATTGTTCGAGGAAAGAAGGATTGTCGGTATGCTTCTGTGTGGGCTCTAATCTGTCTGATTTTATCCTCATGGTCTCTTCGCGAGATATACGTAGGAGGGAGCAATATACTCCTTGACTCTTCGGTGAAGGTATGTTCTCGAAACTTTAACTAAAGCCCGTACCGAGCTACTGAGCGTCTCTCCTGCAGAGTCTTCCACTGGAGTTTATCTATCATCTCCGTAACGCTTTCGCGATTACTAAATGATCCTGTAACGAAGCGCGCTGCTCTCCGTTGGATCTTCTCTATCTCTTCTATCAACCCTATCTGGTACGAATCCCACACTGTTGAGCAGTATTTAAGCAGTGGGCGAACAAGCGTACTGTAACCTACTTCCTTTGTTTTCGGATTGCATTTCCTTAGAATTCTTCCAATGAATCTCAGTCTGGCAACTGCTTTATCGACGATCAACTTTATATGATCATTCCATTTTAAATCACGCCTAATGCGTACTCCCAGATAATTTATGGAATTAACTGATTCCAGTTGCTGACCTGCTATTTTGTAGCTAAATGATAAGGGATCTATCTTTCTATGTATTCGCAGCACATTACGCTTGTCTGCATTGAGATTCAATTGCCATTCCCTGCACCATGCGTCAATTCGCTGCAGATCCTCCTCCATTTCAGTACAATTTTTCATTGTTGCAACCTCTCGATACACCACAGCATCATCTGCAAAAAGCCTCAGTGAACTTCCGATGTCATCCACCAGGTCATTTATGTATATTGTGAATAGCAACGGTCCTATGACACTTCCCTGTGGCACACCTGAAATCACTCTTACTTCGGAAGACTTCTCTCCATTGAGAATGACATGCTGCGTTCTGTTATCTAGGAACTCCTCAATCCAATCACAGAATTGGTCTGATAGTCCGTATGCTCTTACTTTGTTCATTAAACGACTGTGGGGAACTGTGTCAAAACGCCTTGCGGAAGTCAAGAAACACTGCATCTACCTGTGAACCCGTGTCTATGGCCCTCTGAGTCTCGTAGACGAATAGCGCGAGCTGGGTTTCACACGACCGTCGTTTTAGAAACCCATGCTGATTCCTACAGACTAGATTTCCAGTATCCAGAAAAGTCATTATACTCGAACATAATACGTGTTCCAAAATTCTACAACTGATCGACGTTAGAGATATAGGTCTATAGTTCTGCACATCTTTTCGACGTCCCTTCTTGAAAACGGGGATGACCTGTGTCCTTTTCCAATCCTTTGGAACGCTTCGCTCTTCTAGAGACCTACGGCACACCACTGCAAGAAGGGGGGCAAGTTCCTTCGCGTACTCTGTGTAAAATCGTACTGGTATCCCATCAAGTCCAGCGGCCTTTCCTCTTTTGAGCGATTTATATTGTTTCTCTATCATAGTTTTAATAACTAATTAGAGATTTCATATACTCCAACAGAACATTTATTTTTCAATGACTTAAAAATTTTACTTATTTCACAAGAGGTTGTTAGGTGAAACTTAATCTAACTAAAATTTTTCAAACTGACTCTTCTGTGTACTCTCTGGCTTTTTCTTTTGAACTATTCTCTTCAATTTTTTCTTCTACACTTAAGAAATGGCTGTTAAATACATTAGCTACTTGTGTACTGTTGATTAGGCTGGTCTCATTCTCTCTAATAGTAATTCTACTTACCCCAGTGGTTACTTTTCTTGTCTCCCTTCCAACAACATTGGATATTGATTTACTTGTATTGTAGAAGTTGTTAATCTCTTCTCTAACATACATATTTCTTGATTTCCTGACAACTATCTACACTCGAGCGATATTTACGCCTAAAATATGTAAACAAAACTAGCGACTACCGGCCTTTACTAAATACTTCCTCTTCGATCTAAATAGGGTCAGGAAAGCGAAACCTTCAATAGATAGCCTAGAGAAGAAGTAAAGACACTACTCTAAAATGCAATATTAATCACTTAACTTAGCGAGGGCTTCGTATAAGCACGTCTGCGTAACAGTATTCCAAAAGACTATACTTCTCGAAGAAAGATGTTGACGTTTGTTTGAAGAGGCAGCTAATGGCTAATGGCTAACGGCTGAAGTTAATTAATTAACGAGTAATTGTCAAGACCATTGCCTTTTTTATAAAGCTAATAAAACATTTTATTTGAGCATTTCACTTTGGGAAGTGTAATTATTGTATTATTGTATGTACTAGGGATTACTTTAACAGTAAAAAAATACTTACGGTGTGCTCTTCTGCAGAGTCAACAAGAAGAATGCATTACCTAAAAATAGTCTTTAAGTTGTTATTTGTGAAACTTAAAGAAGATTTTCCTTTTGAGTTAGTGTCTTTAAGAGATTTCGTGTGTTTTAAATTTATTTCCGTTAAATTAAATATTCATGCTCAAAAATAACTCGCTCATACCTTAGTTGAACGTTCTATTTTGCTGCAAACAAACACGCCGTTGTGAACTTGTTAATCCTGTGGTATTTCCCTTCCATTTACGATATTCCAAGTGCAAATAAATAAAAGTTCTTGCCTTATTTCATAAGAACCTTATTGTTTTCTTGAGATTCATTTCATTTTCTAATGACTTTGCTTATTTTAAAGCACCTTCTGCAGTTTGATATAACCCTCTAATTAGCCTTGTATCTTGATGCTTACTTGTATGTTAGGATAATGTAATCTACTTGCACTTGGTACTTTCTTACCTCACCGTCTTCAAAGTAGCCAATGATTATATTTGGTCATCGGTCGAGCGAATCACTTCCCCCTCCCTTTAAACCACGCCACTGAGTAGCGTGAAGCTGACATTCAGAAAGAGAGAGAGAGAAGGAGAACCTCATCAGTCTTGACGGGCGCCACGTACATAAGGCTTTTCACATGGCCCCATAACAAGAAATCACGTGGAGTGAGATCAGGTGAACGTGCTGGTCAGGAGAAAAGACGTCCTCTGCCTATCCGCTTTTCGGGGAATATCTGGTCTAGGTGCTCACGAATCCCCAGTCCAAAATGAGGGGGCTCCATCATTTTGGAAACACATCCATTGACGAATATGAAATGGGAAATGTTCTAGGAACCAATCTTAGCAACAACATTACCGGTTTATGTATTCCAGTATCAGAGATATCAGAACGTCTTTTGTTTATAACTTTCGACTCGGTCGCTTCCAGTTCAGTGTCCCTTACCTCAGATTGATACATTTACCCTTTTCTATTTTCATTGAAAGTTTGTAACATCATAATGGAAACAGTGTGTATCGTTCAGTAACAGTGGAAGTTGAACCAAAATTATCATCGAAATTTTCAAAAGTATTTAATCTTTCCTTTAAATGTCTAATCCCCAAATTAGTTGCACATGAAACCTTGCACATAGGTTGTGCGTTAGCCTAGACTGATAGTTCACAACAAAAGTGAATCTCCTGGTACAAATTTTAAAAAATATTTGAAGCGACAACGTACACAGACGTAATCAAAAAGTCCCTTACCAGGAAATCTCTTCATAACGCAAGAAAATTTGTTTCTTCTCCTTTCTTCTTTACGTTAGCTTCAAAAGAGGATTCCTTGTTTTATTTTGCCTTTTTATTTAATTATTTTCAGAAGAAACATGTCTCGCTAGCGTACTCGCTCAGGGAGAAGCGACCTTTTCCTCGCTGACCACCCCCACCAAAATAATGAAAGAAAAAGTTTATCGCTTGCACGGTTTTCACTGTTCATACAGTAAAACTGCCGCATGAAGCATGACTTTTTACTTTATTACTTCTTTGCTACTAACTGTATTCGCAAATAATTTTACCGACAGCATTCTCGTGTATTACTGAATGTAGCAGCAAAATTATAACATTCTACAACACACAGTTCAGGAGATATGTTGTCACAAACACTGAGATGCGTGTAAAGTGCCGCTTCATGTAAGACATTTAAATTTAGTACCTCGTTGCTATCAACTCAGTTCCCAACACTTTTCGCATACACTGTCCATTTATGCCACTGAATGTACCTACAAAAATATACCATTTTGTGACACATACTTCAGGAGAGAGGACGTCAAAAAAGATACGTGATAAACTGTGGCATCGAGTATGACATTTTCATTTATGATTTCGTTACTACTAACTCTATTAACACCCACTGCACAGACAGTAGGCATATACCCCACTGGATGTATCTGCTTAATTAGATCATTGTACAGCTCATAATTCGTGAGATACGACGTCATAAACATTAAGCCCTGTGAAAATGAAAGTGTAGGGCGACAGTCGCTAGAGTTACTGGTGAAATGTGTACAAATACGTGTGAAATATGTTACATACATGTGAAGTATATTTGTCTTGTGCGTAAGCAGGCAAAGCTGTGGGTAAAAATGTTCATCCGAAACTCCTGGAACGATTTCAGTCAAATTTGATACACTTATTAGTTACGATCTGGAAAGATATGTTGTGAGGGTATGAACCACCAGCGTCCTAATGGTGTGGCGGAGACTGACAGGCAGAGACGGGGAAGGAGGAGATGGGCAGACATAGAGGGAGAAGGAGATGGGCAGGAAGAGCGGGAGGCGAAATGGCCAGAAAGAGGAGAGAGGGAAAGGTGGACAGAAAAGGAAAGAGGAAGAGATGGACAGAGACAGGAGGAGGAAGAGATAGCAGAGAGAGGATCAGGAGGAGATCAACAGAGAGTGGGAAGGAGGAAATGCACAGAGAAAGAGAAGAGAGGAGATGGATAGAGAGAGGGGAGAGAAGGAGATGGACAGAGAGAGGAAAGAGGATGAGATGAACAGGGAGAAGGGGGAGGAAAAGACACACAGGGAGAGGTGGGACAGAGAGTGGGAGAAGGATTAGATGTACAGAGAAAAGGGTAAGGAAGGGATCGACTTACAGAAGATTGGAATCAGTGCATACCCGTGCAAGGCCCGGTACTCAGCTAGTTGTAAATAAATCACTGCAAAAGGTGAGCCCTCGTGCCTGTTGAGCTCACAGAGATTCATAGTAGATTCAGTTTAGTGCAATAAAGATGCATTCTCCCTCTCCTCCGGAACCTGGAGAGAAAACTTCTTGCTTGTCGCAGAATTCTCACTTATTTGTGAAAATGATTGTCAGTGATTCTACTACATCATAACTATAGCCTCTCCTGGCAACACACTACTGAACATGATTGAAAGCACTGTCTTTTGAGAAATCTCTATTTAACTTAGGTTTCTTTGACAATCACGTTATTGAAGGCAAAATAAGAATATGATGTTTCATGCATCTCGGTGGCATTTGGTGCCGTCCTGCTGTGGAGATGGATGGAAGTCCTTGCAGGATAATGGTGAAATAGAGTCCCCGTTTCTCCATTTCTTCCCATGCAGGAAGATCGATTCTTCTGCAGTCCTTGACTCAAACGCGGGTGGCAGCGCTAGCCTCTGCACACCACTCTCTTGTCTCAGCAGCTCATCATTAACGAGTCTCCTGCACGATTATAACGTGAAATTTGAAAATTTGTGTCAGGTTGCAACTGGAAATCGGAACTCTTTCATTGCCTAAAAAGTCCAGGCTTGTCTAAGAATTTCATTGGCACTTACGTTTCCACCTACGATTTCTGAACAGTGAATCCAGAGGTTCTCCCACAGAGTATGTGGGAGCAGCACGGCAGAGTCACTGGAGAAGAGCCCAGAGTGGCACCAGCTCATCCAAGGCTCTCTCACCGCCCCTTCCCAGCCCCTTCTGCATGTCATCTCAGTATTGTTACATTTTCTGTGCATTGCAAACGGAAAACAAGAAGAAAAACAGAATGATACTTTAGTCAATTTCGAAAAACACCTGGAGATTAAGCTTTGTCCACCTCGACATCGCCGGCCGGAGCGGCCAAGCGGTTCTAGGCGCTACAGTCTGGAACCGCGCGACCGCTGATGTCGCAGGTTCGAATCCTGCCTCGGGCATGGATGTGTGTGATGTCCTTAGGTTAGTTAGGTTTAAGTAGTACTAAGTTCTAGGGAACTGATGACCTCAGATATTAAGTCTCATAGTTCTCAGAGCCATTTGAACCATTTTGAACCTCAACATTGCGTTTACATCACTTGATATGCAGAGATACAACTGCTTGCTACCTTGGTTGCACGACAACATAAACTTGGTATGCAAGGACTGCAGGTTATATTCGGTACTTGTAGTGTGGTTTTAGGAGGTTTACAACTTGCGTGTAGGCAAATTCTCAGCCTGAGCTATGTTTTGTACAAACAATCAAAATTGTGTTATTTGTAAAATATTTGTGAAATTTTGATTATCATAGTCATCTTTAGAAACGAAGACGAGGTAGAAATGAAATGCATCCATTAGTACGATTAGATAATATGAATTTTTGTGAGTATACAAAGTGTTATATAGGCTGTGACAGAAATGCTCCTACTAATTTTGGGTAGTGGAGCTCACTATTCACACTAAAACAAGAAAAAAAGTCCTCTGATCTCATCACAAAGGCTCTCACCATGAGTTCTTTTACTTGTTTGTGAAATTCTGGATTATACGATACTGGTTCAGGAAACATTATTTTTCCTGACGTTTCCTCCACAGTCTGACAGGTGCATCTAATCAATTGACAGTCTGGACGTTGTCTGTCAAAGATGAAACTTATCTATTGACTCTGTAGAGATACTTACACTACATCACTAAGTTTCATGCCTTCTCCTTTTCTGTTAAAATTGTCCCTCCGTTTGTACATTTAAATGGCTTCTACATGTAGTCGTGCATAATAATTCATCTTTGTAGATAACGTTTTGCTTTAGGAAAACTTCATTCCATAGTCCGCTCTGCTTCTGCTGCTTTCTCTGCATTTTGTAGTAGGCAGATGCTTTTGTGTGCGTTCACACGTGTATTCAAGCTATGCTTTGCACTTTAGTGTAGACCCTATCACACATATACGGAACTTTATCTACCCCTCATGTCGACGGAGGAAGGCGGTTAAACTTTACAGATATAGGGGCGTGATGTGTTTTCTTTGCTGCAGTAAAGTTTTCCGAACTGAAAATTTGTCATTAGAAACAGTATAAACTCACCTGCATAAGGATAAGAAAAGAAATGGACCGTGGCATTGCAGAAAAAAATCCAGGAATTCACCTTTATTGATTTAAGAAACTACGAACCTGTGCAATTAATGTTCTACTTAAACGCTGTTTTTGCTATACATTGGCTACCAAAGTTCCTAATTCCTCAAGACAAAAATCTTTCTATCGGTGAAAACAAATAAAGTTATCTCCATATCGTTAAAAAGCCACACAACTAGCATTATTCCAACACTGCTGGACATGAAGATATTAATAAAATTGTCAGAAGAGTGTCTGAATATGTAGTTTGAGTAGTCGAGAAATCGGAAAATTTCGATTTACTGTCCTTATAGTAGTGCTACCATTGCAGATGAGTAAGTGCCTGAGATTGGGATAACTGTATGTCATCTGGAAGGAATTTGCAAGTATAATGCAGTGTTTTCTATTATATCAGCTTGAGTTCCACCTGCAAGCAACAGAGACGTGTTCTGCAGGCTTTGGCCTCTCTGGCTGCTGGTGACAGCACTGCAGGAGATGTAGGAAAGCAATCTGACGATAACATAAGCACACTGAATTGTTGGCAAGCGCGTCTCCTACGCCACAGTAATATGTGGCACTACCTTTGCCGCTAGCTGCGTGAGATTTAAAGCAATCAGTACTCCCACGCAGGTAGCGATTCCTCATCACGGAGTACTTGCCCGCTGATCGTTACATCAGTATTTTTCTGCCAAGCGGCTGTTAAGGACGCCACGTGACCACTCTGCTCCTCTCGAAGCCGCTTCTGAGTGCTTCCTCTGCATCTCGCCCGAGTTCTCCATGCTGGGTCCAACGCTAGCAGCACTTGTGGCACGTCTGTCAGTGGACAATTCACTGTCGCTCCCGGATTACATCTGCCATGCCCGCGGCCTTTCCATTGGAGCTCATCTCTTTGCCTCATCTACAACAGCCCATCTCTCTGACTGGCTATGAGTTTCTGCTTTACCAGGACCTCTCTTTTGAAACGTCCTCGAGCTCTACTAATCTCTGTCATTATGGCTGAACCAACGTCGCCCTTGTCACCTTGTCAGAACTCTCCCAGTGCAACGTCAGTGACTATCAGTGATATGTAGCCAGGTAGTGTGGATTCCCATCCAGATAACTGTGTTGTTCTATGAATTTTGAGTTGGAGTTGCTCCCTAGGCCATGACACAAGATTTTGTGACAAGGAGTGGATTTTGTCCCAATGGTGATTATCAGACTTTTTGATACTACGTAAGTCCACGCACTACACGTTTGTGCACTATTTAGAAAGCTGCTGATTTTGTCTCCCTCTCTTCTTGAATGTGTGAGTCCCATTTCAATATAGCTTCACTGACTTCGACCTTTTCGACGCAGTTGTTCTTAGAGTACATACAACGGAACAATGAATTTTGGTAGAAGCTAACCTGTGTGTCAGTCATCACCATGAGCAATGCCACCGCCATAATTCCTAGCAGAGCCTATCAGCACTCAGCACCAGTGCATAAACAGCTGGCCAAGCCTGTTGTCTCTTTGCCAACGCCCCATCAGTCCATCGCTTCCAGTTGAGCGCATTATCACCATGCTGACATCCCATCAGCATGTCACCAGCCAACCGAGCCGGTCAGCTCCCTGCTAATGTCGCACTAACCTGTCGCCTATATGGCCAAGCCATCAGCTCCCAGCCAATGTCCCACCAGCCCATCGTCTCTCTGCTGGGCATGTTGCCATCTTGCCATCGTTATAGCAGCCTGTCTTCCGTCTCTGGCCTAGCCTCTACCGCTGCCGGTACAGCCTTCATTGCCACCAGCATGGCTTCCACTAGCGGCACAACCTCATTCGCCACTGGCATGGCCTCTTCCACTCCAGCATGGCGTCTTTACTGCCAGCACGATCTTTCCTGCCACTGGCATGGTCTCCTCTTCTGACATCACAGCCTCTTCCGCTGCGAGCACAGCTTCCTTCACTGCCTGCAGAGCTTCCTCCACCACCAGTATGGCTCCCACCACCTTCTTTGCCCCCAGCCTGGTCCTCTCGGCGCCACCGTCACGTCCTCAGGTCCTATGGTTTCGCTTTCTGCTTCACTTACTTCCTGTGTCACTTCCTCCTTGGCCAGTCAAATGATTGAGCAGTCTTGGTAGAAATCCTGGTCCTGTCGCCGTTCCCACATCACAGCGACTGGCTTATCTTCATCAACAACAGCCCTGTCCATCTGTTATTTTTGAGGTTCATGATTGTGACAAACTTTCCTGTCAGCTGCATCTGCGCCATGTAACATGTTTCACTGATTCATCGTCACCACCACGTCTCGATGACAACTGACAGGGATGTATCGTCTCACAATGGCCAACACTGCTGGCACCGGTCCCAGAACGCCCCTCGTCAACAGCAAGCACACTTTCTTCTACAGGCTATAAGCTTCCGCCTCGCTAGAACCTCTCTCCTGGACCATCCTTGAGCTCTACTGCCTTCCACTAACACAGCTGCACCGACGTTGATTTTGTAGAGCTCTCCGAATGACATGTCGGTGACGATCAGTGGATTGTAATCAAGTAGTACGAATTCACGTTCGAATAACCGTATTGTTGTATTCATTCTGAGTTGAAATAAAATTAATTTATTCTTGTTATCTGGGAACCTTAACTGGCGTAGCTACGGCCATGACACAAAATTTTCCATGATACGTTGTATCTTCTTGTAACTGATTGCTGATTAGATCTCTGTCTGGCGGCGCATTTTCCTCCCAGGGTCCAATGGGTGTTTTTTGGGTTTATTTCCTATTGGCATCTGATGAGAAGTCTGCTAGTACAAATTGGGTTACTTACGCTAGAGATTACACTCTCGGAAAAGCACGTGTCCCCAACTTCAGAGTTACCATCAGTGGTAAGACAACTCGAATTGGTCAACGTTAAAGTACCTATATTACTTTTGCAAAATCGTGTAAATTCAGTATAAAATGGAAAACGCAAAAATAATTCCTACGATACGCAGCAAATTTTAGATTTAAGTAGAGCTTAACAATATTTTATCCAAATAAAATACTGTAAAAGTCCTGCTTATTGTTAGTGATGCCTTGATGTTTAGAAAGCTTAGTAAATTTAGGTATATGCAGCACACACTAAACATTGGCGACAGTAAAACGAATTAAAGGTAAGATACAGAAAGCATGTAAAAATTAATCAATATTATAATGTAAAGTACTTCTGTTTGTTCCAGAAGTAAAGTTTGCTATGTGTACTGCCATGTTTTTGTAAAGGTTCAAAATGGTTCAAATGGCTCTGAGCACTATGAGATTTAATATCTGAGGTCATCAGTTCCCTAGAACTTAGAACTACTTAAACCTAACTAACCTAAGGACATCACACACATTCATGCCCGAGGCAGGATTCGAACCTGCGACCATAGCGGTCGCGAGGTTCCAGACTGAGGCGCCTAGAACCGCTCGGCCACCTCGATCGGCTTTTGCACAAGGAAATAACTCTACTGCTGCTCAGAAGGAATTCTCACAAAATTTCGATCACACAGGTACTACAGAAATAAACGTGACGAGGACATTAAACACCGACAAAAATACTTTTTCACTGCGTGCAATTATTGAAAGTGGGGACCGGCTGTAGAAATTGCCAAATTCAATGATAAACGATGGATATGAAGGAAATTCTCAAAAGTTAACTGTTATAGAAGTGTAGGCAAGTTAACAACAGACCTCCAAAGGTTCACGACGAGTGTGCGACAAGACTAAGAGTGAATACGCACGTCCGACTGAAATCAGTGTGCACCACAGATCTAGTCTGACTGAAAATCATGAGGAAAGAGGAAAATGGAGAGAAGGAGGAGGAGAAGAAGGACGAGGCAGAGCAGAATAAAATGTAACATCTGTATGTAAGAAATAATATGACAAAATCGTAACGATAAATCCTGTAGAATAATTATGTATTATTTACGATGCGTTCTTAATATTGTTTTAAGGGTAGATGTAAAGTAAGGGTAAGTACAATCTGGTTGATAAGTTGAAACGAACTGTAATGTTACAATATAGGACGTGAAGGGATTATAGTTCTGTAACTGCAAATCAATTCTTACGAAGATAGTGATTACCGAGAATACACAGAAATGGACAGCTGCTAAGTTAACAATAAGCCAAAAATGCTAGGTACTGTAAGACAACTGGACAGTACGACGAAAGACTAACTGATTTTACTGGAGCTATAGGAATTTTACACATTCTGTAGATGACCTAAACTCGAATATACACTCCTGGAAATGGAAAAAAGGACACATTGACACCGGTGTGTCAGACCCACCATACTTGCTCCGGACACTGCGAGAGGGCTGTACAAGCAACGATCACACACACGGCACAGCGGACACACCAGGAACCGCGGTGTTGGCCGTTGAATGGCGCTAGCTGCGCAGCATTTGTGCACCGCCGCCGTCAGTGTCAGCCAGTTTGCCGTGGCATACGGAGCTCCATCGCAGTTTTTAACACTGGTAGCATGCCGCGACAGCGCGGACGTGAACCGTATGTGCAGTTGACGGACTTTGAGTGAGGGCGTATAGTGGGCATGCGGGAGGCCGGGTGGACGTACCGCCGAATTGCTCAACACGTAGGGCGTGAGGTCTCCACAGTACATCGATGTTGTCGCCAGTGGTCGGTGGAAGGTGCTCGTGCCCGTCGACCTGGGACCGGACCGAAGCGACGCACGGATGCACGCCAAGACCGTAGGATCCTACGCAGTGCCGTAGGGGACCGCACCGCCACTTCCCAGCAAATTAGGGACACTGTTGCTCCTGGGGTATCGGCGAGGACCATTCGCAACCGTCTCCATGAAGCTGGGCTACGGTCCCGCACACCGTTAGGCCGTCTTCCGCTCACGCCCCAACATCGTGCAGCCCGCCTCCAGTGGTGTTGCGACAGGCGTGAATGGAGGGACGAATGGAGACGTGTCGTCTTCAGCGATGAGAGTCGCTTCTGCCTTGGTGCCAATGATGGTCGTATGCGTGTTTGGCGCCGTTCAGGTGAGCGCCACAATCAGGACTGCATATGACCGAGGCACACACCCGGCATCATGGTGTGGGGAGCGATCTCCTACACTGGCTGTACACCTCTGGTGATCGTCGAGGGGACACTGAATAGTGCACGGTACATCCAAACCGTCATCGAACCCATCGTTCTACCATTCCTAGACCGGCAAGGGAACTTGCTGTTCCAACAGGACAATGCACGTCCGCATGTATCCCGTGCCACCCAACGTGCTCTAGAAGGTGTAAGTCAACTACCCTGGCCAGCAAGATCTCCGGATCTGTCCCCCATTGAGAATGTTTGGGACTGGATGAAGCGTCGTCTCACGCGGTCTGCACGTCCAGCACGAACGCTGGTCCAACTGAGGCGCCAGGTGGAAATGGCAAGGCAAGCCGTTCCACAGGACTACATCCAGCATCTCTACGATCGTCTCCATGGGAGAATAGCAGCCTGCATTGCTGCGAAAGGTGGATATACACTGTACTAGTGCCGACATTGTGCATGCTCTGTTGCCTGTGTCTATGTGCCTGTGGTTCTGTCAGTGTGATCATGCGATGTATCTGACCCCAGGAATGTGTCAATAAAGTTTCCCCTTCCTGGGACAATGAATTCACGGTGTTCTTATTTCAATTTCCAGGAGTGTATTTTCTGAAACTTTTATTTCATTTTTACTGGTGTCAACCTACGTACGAATATTTTATTATTTGGAATAGATACACACCGGTGTCAATGTGTTCTTTTTTCCATTTCCAGGAGTGTATTTCTGAATTACGGTTGTTAGTACGTTGAGAGCAAGAGGGAACTTATGTACTGAGAGGTCTACTTGTTCAGCATCTGCTGTTAATCCTGTATATAAAAAGCACTTCTGTGAATTAATTTTGCACCAATCTCGTGAAAGGTTATAAGCAATTTTAATGAACTTACCTCTTGCTGCAGGCTGGTACAGTACTCCTCAGCTGGAATTAGGTACAGGAGAACAATGGGTAATAACACATTTAGCTTTATTCAGACACCGATAAAATGGAACATTATGACATTCTGAATCAACCAAGTACACATAGAAAAACAGTATTATACATTTCCATTATTATCACAGAATCAGGGACTTCACAGTCTTTGAGCAAGCGATATGGAAAATCCGTTCACATACGCTACGGATTCACGGGCATGATCAGAATTTAACTTACCCTATATCACAAAAATAGTTTTAATTACAAAATGCAGGTATATCTTTTAATTGGAAATACATAGACAACTGTCAACATTCGCTTGGGACAACTTATTTAACCTTTGTACATCATGGGAAAAGTCATATGCCTGAAACCGAATTACGGACTCTTTTCTATGGAAGTGGTTTGTGCGTTACCAATAGAAATACCGTATCCAGTCGCAAAACACAAAGAACTAATTTTAGGAACATACAATTCAAGAGAGTATACTTGGTGTACATTTCATGATATCATGTTAAAATTAATGTAGTCGAACCATGCGTCAACATCAACTAGAATGTATGCAGTTACTGAAGTGTCTGGATACACATGGTAAGTTATTTAATTCTGAAAAAGTTCAGATTGCTTTAAATTTTCAACCACGTATCCAAACGAGTGTGCACATATAATAATGGCAAGTTAATTGAAAATACACGATATGTAGGAAACGACTCTTCAACACGAACGACATACATCGTTTGCAGATTAAAATTTATGATGATTAAAAACATAGCTTCCCCTAATTTATTTAATATTGTACTGCTGCCTGATTGGCAGCAATTCCGAACTATAGTCACGTCCTTGCATAAACAGGTATGTAATCTTCATAATGGAACAAACCAATTCGGAGGCGACATTCCTAAGAGGGATCGAATACAATTCCTTTATAGGTCTCATTCACAGAGCACAAATGCCACTTTCTCTCCTACTGAGATCAGTAATACCAATGCGTCAACCATCTTATACGAGCAATGTTTGCACGAGTGTAATTTTTAACACTCTTAATGGCGTTATAGAGTGAACACCGTGTTCAACTAGTTTATAAAGAGGGTTGAGCCGGGAGTGATCCTACTAGAATGGAATGGCTCAATGCAAAGCAATGAAAGAAAAAGTTGTACCCAGGAAAACAAAATACCGTTATTGTTCTTAATCAGAAACTTTGACTTCGTCAGTATTCGTTGAGATGTTCTGATCGTAAATAAAATGAAGTTAAAACGGAGAGTACTGGAGAAAGATCAAAAAAATTCGAAAATTGATCGTTTACTGCATGAAACTAATTACTTGAGATCAACTGATTACACAAATAATTTCGCTTAAATTTATCAAAATGAGCTGAGCCCAACACATCATCTCGTTCAAGAAACGTCTACAGAGGTAACTTAACATTGCTAAAAAATGAAATGAGCGTATGGCGTCAGCGGCCGGGAGGAGTTCCCAGTCGGGAAGTTCGGCCCCCCAAGTGCCGGTCTTATTGAGTGCGACGCCGCATTGGGCGACTTACGCGTCGACAATGGGAATGAAATGATGATGAGGACAGCACAACAACACCCAGTCCCTGAGGGGAGAAAAACTCCCACCCCAGCCGGGAATCGAACCAGAGACCCCGTGTGTGGCAATCCAATGCACTGACCATTCAGCTAATGGGGCAGACTTAACACTGCTAATAGTGATGGATAGAAATTTTTGAGGGGTCATTTTCCTTCCTCCATATAACTTCAGCGGTTAAACATTATGAGGATATTCAAGTCCGGCTAATTTTAGTCAGTCGTCGTACATGGCAGCCCATTTTGTTTTACACACCGCCAGAAAAGTTTTACAGCCAGATATTCTAGAAGATAGAAAAGTTACCATTTCGCTAACATTTGCAAGCGTAACGTCAAAGAGAAAGCACGTATTCTGGAAAAAACGTGGCGTCTTGCTAGACATAACTCAACTAGAGAGCAATAATTCACAAATGGCAAGAAGTCCAGAGTGGAAAGGAACTGGTCTTCAAAAAAAGTACTAACTAATGAAGGTTGATTCTAAGTTCTGTGTACACTGAGTTGTCTGAAGTGTGCAACACTGACAAATATTAACAAAGATACAAGCACACGGAATAGGTTCCCAGGTACGGAATGGCTCGAAGACTTCTTAAGTAACAGAGCCCCGTATGTTGTCATCGACGGCGAGTGTTCATGAGATACAAGGACACCGTCAGGAGTGCCTCAGGGAAGTGTGATGGGACCACTGTTATTTTCTATATACATAAATGATCCGGCGGACAGGGTAAGCAGCAGTCTTGAACCATTTATGATGATGCTGGGATGTATGGGAAGGTGTCGGAGGTGAGTGACTTTAGGAGGATACAAGATGACTTAGATAAAATTTGTAGTTGGTGTAATGAATGGCAGCTAGCTCTAAATGTAGAAAATGTAACTTGGTGCAGATGTGTGGGAAAAATAAACCCATAATCTTCGAATACTCTATTAGGAGCGTGCTGCTTAATGCAGTTACGTCGATTAAATATACTGACGTATCACTGCAAAACAATATGAAATCGAATGAGCATGTGAAGACTGTGGAAGGACGAATGGTCGACTTCGGTTTATTTGGGGAATTTTAGGAAAGTGTGGTTCATCTGTTAAAGAGACCGCATATAAGACACTAGAGCGACCCATTGTTGAGAACTGTTGGAGTGTTTGGGATCAGCACCAGGTAGGATTAAAGGCAGACATCGAAGCATTACAGAGGCGGGCTGTAGATTTGTTATTGGTAGGTTCGAACAACATGCAGGTATTACGGAGATGCTTCGGGAACTGAAATGGGATTCACTGGAGAGAAGTCGATTACTTTTCGTGGAGCACTATTGAGAAAATGTAGTGAACCGGCATCTGAGGCTGACTGCATAACGATTCTACAGCCGCCAGCGTACATTTCAC
Organism: Schistocerca gregaria; assembly: GCF_023897955.1. Classification (NCBI taxonomy): domain Eukaryota; kingdom Metazoa; phylum Arthropoda; class Insecta; order Orthoptera; family Acrididae; genus Schistocerca; species Schistocerca gregaria. The sequence continues at coordinate 707,330,978 of NC_064922.1, read as the reverse complement.
TTAAGGACCACGAAGATAAGCTTAGAGAGATTAGGCTCGTACGGAGGCATATAGCAGTCTTTTTGCCTCTATTTCAGGGATAAGGGAAGGAAATGACTATTACTGGTGCAGGTACCCTCCACCACGCACCACATGGTGACTTTCGTGGTATGTATGAAGATGAAGATGTAGATGTAGATGTACATTATAAACGTATTCCGTAAAACGGTTTCATTCATACTGGTAGTAAAATTCGTTATTATGAAAATTGTTCCGATAAAAATTTAATTTCACAATTTTGGTACATGATGTTTTAATATTATATGTGATGTCTGCAAAATAAGCAAACGCCTGCAATTAGCGTTTTCAACAGCTCTCACTTCTCTCTCTTAGTTTAAATTTGTAAATGTAGTTGAGATGGTGTTTTTCGGATATCGTGAGAGAATATATATATATATATATATATATATATATATATATATATATATATATATATATATATATATCTTCTGAGTAAGTTAAGTACGTTCGAAACATCACTTTGTAAATTTCACTTTTCAAAATCTGAAATTCTGCTCACGTGTAATGTTCACCATCATATATGTCCTTTATATTCAGTCGTTAAACTTTACATAATTATATTACAAACTTTCGTAAGTGCAAGGTAAGACATACTTTGACTTAGAGATACGGCAAAGTCATTGCGGAAAGCAAACTGTCCATAATACAGCCTTTCATTTCACTGCTCGATGCCTGTCAATCAGTTTCAGTAAGCCGAATCACAGACGGATTACGAATGTGTACCGCATTACACGAATATATCTCGTTACGTATGAGCACCTAACTATGAGGTTGTTTATAATTTGTAGCTGTTTCAAGCCACACAACTGGAATTTGGTGCATTTATTACTGTACACAAGCACTGAGATATTAGAGGAACGACGACTGTCGCTTCGCAGGAGTACCTTTTAGGGTCGCCGCTGGTCTGTCCGACAGACTGCAGCTAGCAAGCGTCCTGACAGCTGGATTTCGAGGCGTACGGCACGAATAGCTGGACGCCGGCGGAGACGCAGCGCAACAGGGACTGGAGGACGGTCTGCAGCAGGTACCTGCCAGTGTCCAGGAGTTGGCAGCCCAGCACCAGCACGCGCTTCACTGTAGTCGGCCACCAGGCGGCGGCGGCGTCGGTCCGAACGCACGGCGCGGGCGCCTCCGGGCGCCGCTGTCATCCCGCGGCGGCGGGGTCGGCGCCGCCTCTGTCGTCGTCGTTGTCGTCGGCGTCGGTGTCTGCGTCGACGGTGCCCTCCGCGGTCGCCTCAGAGGCGTCGGTGCTCACGAGTAGAGATCGCTCGAGCTGGAGCAGCTGTGGTTGCACGAAGCCGCGCCGCGGCGCCACGTGATGCGGTAGCGGAACGAGTCGTCGCCAGGCGACGCCTCCACCACGTGCGCCTGTCGCTCGCTGCTAAACACGATCCTCCGCCTCTAGCGTCAGCACTTCTGCAACCACAATAATCGTCTCACCAGCTGGCAAAACACCGAAGCTCTTCACGACACTGTTATGCAAAAATTAGTACTATGTCTGGGCAAAATGATATGGTGAGGAGAACCATTACAATATAAAGGGTATCTCAAACCTTTCGGGTAAAATGAGACATATAATAGAGGGTCCACAACAGATTATACCGAGATAGGGAATCAATCGTTGCAAATACATATTTATTCTGTTGCGGCCATACACAGAGCACACCACATAACAACAACGTAGCTAAAAGTAATTGTTCAAAGGAATGATTGCCAACCTCAAAGCACGTATTGCTACGGCGCACACACTCTGGAATGAGGACAATCATCGCGCCACTACATCGGCGGCCACCAGTGACGATTTACTGTCAACGTGTGGTTGGACATTGTCCAAGATCACCAAACAGGGCCATCGTAATATTCTTCGCAGTTTCCGTAGTTACCTTTGTATATTCCAGGGTATGGGTATTTTGGTATAGTGGCGTTTGCTGAATGGAGTTTCGTGCCTAGGTTGTTAGATGTTTTGAAACCTAGTATTGTAGTTGCGTTTTCTAACGTAGCATTTAGTCTGTTTGAGATATTCGCCATGTAAGTGGCAGGTGTGTATGTGTTTTTCTTTTTTGGTCGAATTTATCGTATGAATGTTATTTTTTGGTTTATCTATTGGTGTTTGAGTTTGGTTGTTTCGTATTATAATCGTTGTAGTATGTCTGAATCGAAGTAATTTTACGTGCTATATATTTCAGTGTTTTTATTTCATTGTGTATGTCTTGTGGTTCAAGTGATTAGTGCATAATTCTGTTAATAATAGAATGGAGGAATGCGTATTTATTGGATTTTGGGTCACGGGAATTGTATTATGGTGTCGGTTGAGATGTTTTCTATAAATTTCGAAGATGTGTTCGTTATTACTGTTGCTTATTATTAGGTCCAGAAAAGCAATGGATTTGTACTTTTCCTTTCCCGTAGTAAATTTTATTTTATGGTGTAGACTGCGAAGCTCTTGGTGTATTAGTTTTGTGTCCATTTTTGCCCCATGTGTTAGCAGTAGCGTATGATCCGCGTACCTGTAGTAATATATAAATTTGTTTATGGGTCGACTGTGTGATCTGAAATTTTTTTCTTCTGGTTTGCTTAAGAAGATATCAGCTTTTCTTCCAGCTAACCCCGTCCGCTTGTCTGTAAATTTTGTTGTTAAATGTGTAGTTCTATGGCATCTCATTTTGAGGAGATGTGTTACCTCTTGTATTCTTGTGGTTGGTAATTTTCTGTAATAGAAGAGGTTCTATTGGATGATGTCTGTTGTTTCTGATATGGGAATATCTGTGTATAAGTTTATAATATAGAATGATACAAATCTGGCAGTATTTGAGATTTGTATATTTTTGTTTTAGTTGCCGATGTTATAGAATTTTAATTATATATTAATTTTCCCATGTGTTCAACTTGGCCAGTATTGTGTTTAGTTTCTTGGTTATCTGATACATTGGGATACTGAAACCATTAAGTATGGGGCATCTGGCGATGAATGTCTTACTTGCCGCTTCCTCATTTGACTTGTCCACGTCACCTGGTGTGCCGAGACAATTCTTGGACACTGCATCCCTTGTTGTCTGCGAAAGGATGTGATTTTAACTTGATTGTGCACTAGCCCACTGCTATGTCCGTGAGAACCTGAACTGTTGACTACCTTCTTCGCTGGATTTGAGTGGAAGTCTTGTCCCATGGCCAGCGCTGTCGCCGGATCTCACCCCTCTTGACTTTTTCTTCTGGTGTTACGTCAAGACGTTAGCATATGAAACCCTCGGAGAAACGGCTGAAGACCTGCTTCGTAGGGTCTAAGCTGCCTGTCTCCTGGTGCAATAGGCACCAGCGATCCTTGAGAGAGTACAGCAGAACTTCATGCAACGTTGTCACGCATGCATTGAGAATGGCAGTCGTCGCATCAGCTATGTTGTTATAATGAGGTGTGCAAATATGCAACTCCGACCATTGCTTCCCTATTTCAGTATAAGCGATTGTGGACCCCCTATCACCTCTTTCAATTTGACCCAAAAGGCTTCAGACACAATGTACACAGGATAAATATAGACTTTCCTGGCGCACACTGCTGATGAGCAGCTCTTGAGATTCCAGCTAGCTAGAACCATTGCTGGTAAGCCTCCCACTGAGTTCGTTTCTCTCTAATTCTGATATTCTCTGTTTTTTCACGCGATATAAAAAGGATGAAGAAATATGTTGGTTGACTCAGGTGCAGACAAACTGAAATACACATGAAATTTACCACATGCCCAGTTGTAAACTCGTTAAAATGTGTGAAAGCGATTGAAACATTTCGCACGCACAAGACTAAAAAGGATAAAATAATTATTTAACTAAAAAATTTGTTAATGCAAACTGTTTTTAAAATGTACTGAAAGTATAAAATAAATTATCTTAAACACATGTAGATTCCTAACCCCATATAGGTAGTCTTGAAAATCTATGACAGCGAATTTTCAGTAGCTGTGGCAATACATGTAAAATTTGAAACGAAAAAGTAGGGCTTGGATAATAGTAGGGAGTGTAGAGATGAGCTGTCATTGCGAAAAATCAAACAATAGTTCAAATCGTTTACGGTATAATAAAACTGCTAGTAACTTAGTTCTAAAATTCGTTAGCAAATTATGTATCGCACACGCCCCACGGTTATCGTTTTAAATTCTACATTTTCTGTCACAGCTATTAAAAATTCAGAAGCACCAATTTTCAGGACTATTTGTATGGGGTTAGGAAAAATTATTGTGTACTTTTTAGTCTGTTTTAGCGGCAACGGCCTTGCCGCAGTGGGTACACCGGTTCCCGTGAGATCACTGAAGTTAAGCGCTGTCGGGCGTGGCCGGCACTTGGATGGGTGACCATCCAGTCGCCATGCGCTGTTGCCATTTTTCAGGGTGCACTCAGCCTCGTGATGCCCACTGAGGAGCTACTCGACCGAATAGTAGCAGCTCCGGTCACAGAAAACCATCACTACGACCGAGAGAGCGGTGTGCTGACCAAACGCCCCTCCTATGCGCATCCTCATCTGAGGATGACGCGGCGGTCTGATGGTCCCGATAGGTCACTTGGGGCCTGAAGACGGAGTGCTTTTTAGTCTGTTTTAAAAGGTGTGATAGTAAGAAGATTTTTATTTTAATAATTATTTCCTTGCTGTTACGAGGGTTATTCATGAATTAACATCCGCTTGACTATTAAAAGTAAAGAAGTGCATGTAGTTTCATGCGACCTTTGTGGTTGGAAAAGAAGACTGAGATGCATCCGTCAGATCCACCTGACCATGTTCCTGATGTAAGTCGCTCCTGTTTTGCTGCCCCATTCGCTATCAGTTTGCGAACGTAGCAAGCCTCTCGCAGAGAAGTTATTAGTTTTATTCTCGATATTTGTCCACGTATGACGACCTCTAACTTTTCCTTATTATTTAGTCCTGTATGGTAACTGCGATGAGTGAGTGTAGATGCACACTCATCCTCCCAGCAAGTCCAAAAAGCCAGGCAGACACTGGCAAACCATAAAATGATGGTAACAGTTTTTGGGGTCGCAACTGAATTTTTACAAAATATTTCATAAGAATAACGCGCGAGAATACTGTAACATCAGAGCTTTTCTATGAGACTTCCGTAACTCCGAAGACGAATAGAAAATAGACGGCATAGGATGATTACCAAAGGAATCATTCTCCATCACGACAATGCACGACCTCTGCGAATAGAAGGAATGAAAAATTCAGACATTTTGGCTGGGATGCTTTTTAATATCCACCTTGTAGCCGGGACTTGATACCAAACGATTTTCATCTGTTCCACAAGAGCAGGGTATCGCCGGTTATCCAATATTTAACGACCGACGATGAGCTCATGTATATCGTCAGCAACTGGCTGAAGCATCAGACTACGCCATTCTTTGATGAGGGGGTAAGGAAGCTGGTGACGTGGTAGGACAAATGGGTGCTCTTGTTTGAAGATTGTGTGGACAATTAATGTCAACATGTAAGTACAGATTATATATAAAAATATTGTCTATTTTTTTATTGGTCAGCCGGAGGTTAATTTATGATTGGCTCTTCCATTTCAATTTCCCATGAAGGGGAGAAACCACTCTTCAGGTAATTTCTCATATTCGAAAGAAGTGTTAAGATACATAAAAACGAACAAAAATAAACGATTTTTACATGAATTTGGACAATGTTTATGATTCTGAAAACTTTTTGCACGATTTTTATTACAGTTAAGATATAATCACTGACGGTAATGTTAATGACGCTATGATATAATGATAAAGCTTTTAGTGCATAAAAATGGTCATAATCATGATAAACGTGGAAACGCAGGTAGCAACATAAACTCATCGAGATGGAGGACGGAAGAGGCATGTAAATGGAAGGATTGTATCAGGTGGAGCGCTGTGATTGGGGTTGGAGAGAAGTGTATGTCTTGGGCTGGATGTTATATTCGGGTTGCCGCGATATTGCGGATGTCCGTGTTTCTTTACCAGTGGGACGGCCACAATCTACACTTCGCTGTGGTTGCTGTGGTATCTGCGCCTCGGGATGAGGAGCGGGGAACGCAATGATGAGGTGAGAGTGGGCCGGAGGCTGCGCTCAAACCTGTGTGTCGCCATTTCTGATCCGTCTCGCGTGCTGTTCATTCTAGGGGGCCCTCTCACTGTGCATCTTCTAACGGGGGATTCGACACGGAACTCAGATGATAATTTTCTTCAGTACTAACAAGATGCTAGTAGCTCCTACCGATTAAGGATTATAATTAAAGACTGTAACGAAATCGCTAGGATCTAAGAGAATCTTATCAGTACCGAAGAAAATCATCAACTGAGTTCTGTGTGGAGTCCCCCATCAGTGGATCAACAGTGAGAGGGCGCCCTAGAATGAAAAAAAACAGTAGACGCGTAGCAGGCTCGTCAACTAGGTTTTTTGCTCGACGTGTGCACTGGAGTCAGAGTGATATGAAGTAGGTTCCAATTGACAGGTTGTGTAGAGGACTTACACCGTACATGTCGTCCATTTTCGTCTGGTGCACAAAATGATCGATGCCTACGACTTTTGAGTTAAGTGAACCGTGGACTGGTTGCTCCAGAAGTAAATTCGGCGTTCTCTTGGGCTAAAGGATCTCCATTATCGACAAAGACAGTGAGCACCACGTAGTACACAAGACACCATGGACTTCGTTATAGATGGACAAGAAATGACGCAGAATGAACAGGGTTGGCGTCGGAGTTATTTGCGGACGAAACTCGGATCTGTTTGTATCCCAGTAACCACAGATAAGGTGTGGATAGAGACAACCCGATAATATCGAATGCCTCCAACACTGTGTCACACAGGTGCAACAAGGTGGTGGAGTGATCTTCTGTAGTGGAATTACATAGCATCACTGTGCATCTCATGTGGTTGTTGAGTGCATTCTCACTGCACTGCGGGACGGGGAGGAGATTCTGCAACGAATAGTGGGAGAGTATCGCAAACTTTTTGGTGGTGATTTCATCTTGATGGATAATCCGAGTGCTCATCGTGTTGTGCTCGTGAACGTATTGTTTTAGTATTCTAGGATCAGCAGAATGGAGTGGCCTGTCTGTTCACCAGACATGACTCTGATTAAACATGTGTGGGATCGACTGAAACGAGCTGTTCTGGGAGGTCGACAACGGCCACATGTTCTGCACGACTTATGCAGAACCTCCATGGGAGAGTGGGACACTTTAGACCTGGACTGGCTTGACGATCTCATCGACGGATTCAAACCCGAATCCGAGCAAGGGGACTTTCTACCGCGTACTGGCGTTGATCAACGGTAGTGTCAACCGTCCCTCTCCTCCCTATGGGAAACAGACGAATTTATCGTTACGAAAAAGGCTGCTTTTGTGATTTGGTTACCTGCACACATTTTAAATGAATATGAACGTTTCAATAACAGACAGTTTCTGCTTGATGTGTAACGTCTCAATACGTTCACAGATCTTGCACGTTTTCTCTTTGAAAACATGGCTACAAGCAGTCCATTTACAGAATTGAACACATTTTTTTCATTTTATGTACAACAAAATTTTGTAAATATATCCTAACTACCTACAGAGTCTTTATTCAGAAATTCATGTATGAAGTAGATGAAGTCGTGAGGCAAAGATGCCACTCAGTTTGTTTTTAAAGTTTCAGTATCTGCCAGCATCACCTGGACTCCCCAGGCAATCGACGCTGGAGTCCTGAAAATCCTTTTCAGTTAAATCAAGAGTGTCAACAAGGTGTTGCTGCCGCTTCCCGCGCAGCGCCTGAACAGTGCTTACGGCACAAGTGGAGCACATTCTATTACTTAACGATTACAAAGCATTTCCGTTAACCCTAGAGAGCTTCAGACAGCGCCTTAAAACAAACAATAAGCACACCACGAACGGTAAGTAAAATTTAGGGTTTTTGAAAGTAAAGCCTAGCTAGTTTCGCATGTTATGTCTGGCTTAATTAAATTCCTCCGTATTTTCTCCAAAAATTCAGGGAATTAATACACTTTTGTTTAAGGTAGTATGGTCAATCTATTAAGCATTGATTGCAACTTGCGTATTTTGTTTTTGGAACTGCGGTTAACTGAAGTTGTTCGGTAGTAGATGTACACTGATGTACTGCAGCTATACTGTTCATTGTGCTGCACACCAACGATAGCGAATAAGCATCAGTAATATAAACATGTCACTATGATTACTAGCTGGTCGGGGTGGCCGAGCGGCTCTAGACGCTGCGGTCTGGAACCGCCCGACCGCTACGGTCGCACATTCGAATCCTGCCTCGAGTATGGATGTGTAAATTCTAGGGGATTGATGACCTCAGAAGTTAAGCCGCATAGTGCTCAGAGCCATTTGAACCATTTTTATAATCACTAAATTTAGAGGGATTGGATTTCCCAATATATATCTTTCTGTACCCCAGCATCACCAAATTTGAATATTATTGAGCTGTTGCTACTTGTGTAAGAGAAACCGTTACCGGCTCGTTTCATTTATCCAATTTTTTTCAAGTTATTGGATCATTTTATGAGTTTACTGTCCCATTAGATACAAAAAAAAATATGTTCTAAGTTTTTTGTGGATGATGAAGCTGATGCCAGATCGTATTTGATACCTGCTCGCATTATTTGTCCAAACGGAATGTCATATATGCAAGGATATTCAAAGAAGTCTGTTTAGCTGCCTGATTGGAAAGGTGTCCTTCCTTCGTGCACAGTGACACGTGTTCTAGACAATACTACCTTGTTTGTACGGCTCTGAACCATCGAGACAGCGGAGGAAAGGAAAATGATCACAAAATTTTGTCGTCACGCAGAAGCTGAACGCATCCATAGAGAGTGTAAGGAGAGCAATGCATGAAAAGGACCAATAATTTTTTAAAAAAATCTAAGGAAATTTAGTCTTATGTAGTCAGTAAATGAACAAAAGTCTTTCAGTGAGCACAATGGCACCGAAACGGGGGAGTAAACAGAAAACACCAAAATACTGAACTTGATTTTCCGACCTGGGTTCATCATAGAATTTCGTAGGTGGATCTTGCATTCAGCAATCGCGCTACTACCAAACTCACAGATATTGAGTCAAGTGATTGAGGTACAAAAAATCAAGTAATATCGCTCAACACAGGATAGGCAGTTAAATGTGACTGGATACCGGTACACATTAGACAAATTATGCGAAAGCGCTCGCTCCTCCACTAGCAGCAGTTTTTGGCAAGTCGCTGAGGTAACTGAGCGTTTCGAGCAATAAGACAAAGGGGCAGTTCGTTTCCTTTTTGAGTAACTGTTGTACTACAGTGTAAGCTATCTGTTAGAAACGGGCCGGCAGAAGTGGCCGAGCGGTTCTGGGCGCTTCAGTCTGGAACTGCGCGACCGCTACGGTCGCAGGTTCGAATCCTGCCTTGGGCATGGATGTGTGTGATGTCCATAGGTTAGTTAGGTTTAATTAGTTCTAAGTTCTAGGGGACTGATGACCTCAGATGTAAAGTCCGATATTGTTCAGAGCCATTTGAACCACTTTGTTACAAACGTCTTTAACGTTTTATATTGACATGTGAGTAGCGTCACTAGCGTAGATCGGACACTATTCAGTGCTCCCGTCTGATAAGGAATTCAAATCTTTGGTCGCATGATAAAGCATATCTACAACTTGTAATTTTAGTGCGGAGCCCTATTGGCCAATTAGGTGACTAGACGGTCAAATTCAGTTCAGGTAGGGCCATGAGGCTTGCTCTGCTTCATCTCGGGGCCAGCGCCTGCAGTAGCTAACATCGTTATACTTGTCAACTTCAGATGCTATTTATTGTCTTGCAAATTGCTGAGATGGATATATCTAAATTTCAGTATTCAGGATACACGGTATGAGTTTTGCTTGCTAGCATTGCACTGCTGTAATTCTATATTACATGTTTTTTTTTCTTATTCTTTCTTTTTCTTTTTTGTAAGTTTTGCAGATGTGTTTTCATTGTAATCAAGCTTAGCTTTTGTCCGGTACGCGTATTTGTTCTCTTTTGGAGGATTAGTATCTACTTTTGTTCGAGATATTTGTAGATATTAGTCGGTTTCCATTTTACTTTCTCACTTAGTAAAGTTGTATTGTTGTTGTTGGTATGGTCTTCAGTCCTGAGACTGGTCCGATGCAGCTCTCCATGCTAATCTATCCTGTGCAAGCTTCTTCATCTCCCAGTACTTACTGCAACCAACATGCTTCTGAATCTGCTTAATGTATTCATCTCTTGGTCTCCCTCTACTATTTTTACCCTCCACGCTGCCATCCAATGCTAAATTTGTGATCCCTTGATGCCTCGAAATATGTCATACCAACCGGTCCCTTCTTTTTGTCAAGTTGTGCCACAAACTCATCTTCTCCCCCAACTCTATTCAATACCTCCTCATTAGTTATGTGGTCTACCCATCTAATCTTCAGCATTCTTCTGTAGCACCACATTTCGAAAGATTCTATTCTCTTCTTGTCCAAACTTTTTATCATCCATGTTTGACTTCCATACATGGCTACACTCCATTCAGATACTTTCCGAAACGGCTTCCTGACACTTAAATCTATACTCGATGTTAACAAATTGCTTTTCTTCAGAAACACTTTCCTTGTAATTGTCAGTCTACATTTTATATCCTCTCCACTTCGACCACCATCAGTTATTTTACTCCCCAAATAGCAAAACTCCTTTACTACTTTAAGTGTCTCATTTCCTAATCTAATTCCCTCAGCATCACCCGATTTAATTTGACTACATTCCATTATGCTCGTTTTGCTTTTGTTGATGTTCATCTTATATCCTCCTTTCAAGACACTGTCCATTCCGTTCAAATGCTCTTCCAAGTCCTTCTGTCTCTGACAGAATTACGATGTCATCGGCGAAGCTCAAAGTTTTTATTTCTTCTCCACGAATTTTAATACCTACTCCGAATTTTTCTTTTGTTTCCTTTACTGCTTGCTCAATATACAGATTGAATAACATCGGGGAGAGGCTACAACCCTGTCTCATTCCTTTCCCAACCACTGCTTCCCTTTCATGCTCCTCGACTCTAATAACTGCCATCTGGTTTCTGTACAAATTGTAAATAGCCTTACGCTCCCTGTATTTTACCCCTGCCCCCTTCAGAATTTGAAAGAGAGTATTCCAGTTAACATTGTCAAAAGATTTCTATAAGCCTACAAATGCTAGAAACGTAGGTTTGCCTTTTCTTAATCTTTCTACTAAGATAGGTCGTAGGGTTAGTACTGCCTCACGTGTTCCAACATTTCTGCGGAATCCAAACTGATCTTCCCCAAGGTCCGCTTCTACCAGTTTTCCATTCGTCTGTAAAGAATTCGCCTTAGTATTTTGCAGCTGTGACTTATTAAACCAATAGTTCGGTAATTTTCACATCTGTCAACACTTGCTTTCTTTGGAATTGGAATTTTTATATTCTTCTTGAAGTCTGAGGGTATTTCACCTGTCTCATACATCTTGCTCACCAGATGGTAGAGTTTTGTCATGACTGGCTCTCCCAAGGCTGTCAGTAGTTGTAATGGAATGTTGTCTACTCCTGGGTCCTTGTTTCGTCTCAGGTCTTTCAGTGCTCTGTCAAACTCTTCACGCAGTATCTTATCTCCCATTTCATCTTTATCTACATTCTCTTCCATTTCCATAATATTGTCCTCAAGTACATCGCCCTTGTATAAACCCTCTATATACTCCTTCTGTAAGTGGGCTGTTTAGGTTTTTGTATTGGTAACGCCACATAGCGCTCTGTATGAAAAATCACTGGCTGTGCTGTGTGCAGTCAGTTGCTGTTTGGAATTGTTGTAATACTCGCCATTGTAGTGTTAGGCAGGTGGATGTTAGCGGCGCGTAGCGTTGCGCAGTTGGAGGTGAGCCGCCAGCAGTGGTGGATGTGGAGAGAAAGATATATATATATATATATATATATATTTATTTTGTGTTGTTGTGGTCTTCAGTCCTGAAACTGGTTTGATGCAGCTCTCCATGCTACTCTATCCTGTGCAAGCTTCTTCATCTCCCAGTACCTACTGCAACCTACGTCCTTCTGAATCTGCTTAGTGTAGTCATCTCTTGGTCTCCCTCTACGATTTTTACCCTCCACGCTGCCCTCCAATACTAAATTGGTGATCCCATGATGCCTCAGAACATGTCCTACCAACCGATCCCTTCTTGTGGTCAAGTTGTGCCACAAACTTCTCTTCTCCCCAATCCGATTCAATACTTCCTCATTAGTTATGTGATCTACCCATCTAATCTTCAGCATTCTTCTGTAGCACCACATTTCGAAAGCTTCTATTCTCTTCTTGTCCAAATTATTTATCGTCCATGATTCACTTCCATACATGGCTACACTCCATACTAATACTTTCAGAAATGACTTCCTGACACTTAAATCTATCCTCGATGTTAACAAACCTCTCTTCTTCAAAAACGCTTTCCTTGCCATTGCCAGTCTACATTTTATATCCTCTCCACTTCGACCATCATCAGTTATTTTGCTCCCCAAATAGCAAAACTCCTTTACTACTTTAAGTGTCTCACTTCCTAATCTAATTCCCTCAGCATCACCCGACTTAATTCGACTACATTCCATTATCCTCGTTTTGCTTTTGTTGATGGTCATCTTATATCCTCCTTTCAAGACACTATCCATTCCGTTCAACTGCTCTTCCAAGTCCTTTTCTGTCTCTGACAGAATTACGATGTCATCGGCGAACCTCAAAGTTTTTATTTCTACTCCATGGATTTTGATACCTATTCCGAATTTTTCTTTTGTTTCCTTTACTGCTTGCTCAATATACAGATTGAATAACATCGGGGAGAGACTACAACCATGTCTCACTCCCTTCCCAACCACTGCTTCCCTTTCATGTCCCTGAACTCTTATAACTGCCATCTGGTTTCTGTACACATTGTAAATAGCCTTTCGCTCCCTGTATTTTACTCCTTCCACCTTCAGAATTTGAAAGAGAGTATTCCAGTCAACATTGTCAAAAGCTTTCTCTAAGTCTACAAATGCTAGAAACGTAGGTTTGCCTTTTCTTAATCTAGCTTCTAAGATAAGCCGTAGTGTCAGTATTGCCTCACGTGTTTCAACATTTCTACGGAATACAAACTGATCTTCCCCGAGGTCGGCTTCTACCAGTTTTTCCATTCGTCTGTAAAGAACTCGCGTTAGTATTTTACAGCTGTGACTTATTAAACTGATAGTTCGGTAATTTTCACATCTGTCAACACCTGCTTTCTTTGGGATTGGATTTATTACATTCTTCCTGAAGTCTGAGGGTATTTCGCCTGTCTCATACATCTTGCTCACCAGATGGTAGAGTTTTGTCAGGACTGGCTCTCCCAAGGCCGTCAGTAGTTCCAATGGAATGTTGTCTACTCCGGGGGCCTTGTTTCGACTCAGGTCTTTCAGTGCTGTGTCAAACTCTTCACGCAGTATCGTATCTCCCATTTCATCTCCATCTACATCCTCTTCCATTTCCATAATATTGTCCTCAAGTACATCGCCCTTGTATAGACCCTCTATATACTCCTTCCACCTTTCTGCTTTCCCTTCTTTGGTTAGAACTGGGTTTCCATCTGAGCTCTTAATATTCATACAAGTGGTCATCTTTTCTCCAAAGGTCTCTTTAATTTTCCTGTAGGCAGTATCTATCTTACCTCTAGTGAGATAAGCCTCTACATCCTTACATTTGTCCTCTAGCCATCCCTGCTTAGCCATTTTGCACTTCCTGTCGATCTCATTTTTGAGACGTTTGTATTCCTTTTTGCCTGCTTCATTTACTGCATTTTTATATTTTCTCCTTTCATCAATTAAATTCAATATTTCTTCTGTTACCCAAAGATTTCTACTAGCCCTAGTCTTTTTACCTACTTGATCCTCTGCTGCCTTCACTACTTCATCCCTCAAAGCTACCCATTCTTCTTCTATTGTATTTCTTTCCCCTATTCCTGTCAATTGCTCCCTTATGCTCTCCTTGAAACTCCGTACAACCTCTGGTTCTTTTAGTTTATCCAGGTTCCATCTCCTTAAATTCCCACCTTTTTGCAGTTTCTTCAGTTTTAATCTACAGGTCATAACCAATGGATTGTGGTCAGAGTCCACATCTGCCCCTAGAAATGTCTTACAATTTAAAACCTGATTCCTAAATCTCTGTCTTACCATTATATAATATATCTGATACCTTCTAGTATCTCCAGGATTTTTCCATGTATACAACCTTCTTTTATGATTCTTGAACCAAGTGTTAGTCATGATTAAGTTATGCCCAGTGCAAAATTCTACTAGGCGGCTTCCTTTTTCATTTCTTCCCCCCAGTCCATATTCACCTACTATGTTTCCTTCTCTACCTTTTCCTACTGACGAATTCCAGGCACCCATGACTATTAAATTTTCATCTCCCTTCACTACCTGAATTATTTCATTTATCTCATCATACATTTCCTCAATTTCTTCATCATCTGCAGAGCTAGTTGGTATATAAACTTGTACTACTGTAGTAGGCATGGGCTTTGTGTCTATCTTGCCCACAATAATGCGTTCACTATGCTGTTTGTAGTAGCTTCCCCACACTCCGATTTTTTTATTCGTTATTAAACCTACTCCTGCGTTACCCCTATTTGATTTTTTATTTATAACCCTGTATTCACCTGACCAAAAGTCTTGTTCCTGCTGCCACCGAACTTCACTAATTCCCACGATATCTAACTTTAACCTATCCATTTCCCTTTTTAAATTTTCTAACCTACCTGCCCGATTAAGGGATCTGACTTTCCACTGTCCGATCCGTAGAACGCCAATTTTCTTTCTCCTGATAACGACGTCCTCTTGAGTAGTCCCCGCCCGGAGTTCCAAATGGGGGACTATTTTACCTCCGGAATATTTTACCCAAGAGGACGCCATCATCATTTAATCATACAGTAAAGCTGCATGCCCTCGGGAAAAATTACGGCTGTAGTTTCCCATTGCTTTCAGCCGTTCGCAGTACCAGTACATCAAGGCCGTTTTGGTTAATGTTACAAGGCCAGATCAGTCAATCATCCAGACTGTTGCCCCTGCAACTACTGAAAATGCTGCTGCCCATCTTTAGGAACCACACGTTTGTCTGGCCTCTCAACAGATACCCCTCCGTTGTGGTTGCACCTACGGTACGGCCATCTGTTCGCTGAGGTACGCAAGCCTCCCCACCAACGGCAAGGTTCATTGTTCATGGGGGGAAAGTTGTATTACGCAAACTTGAAAGCATATCAGTTAAATTTCCTGTTTCTGAAAATATTTTGACGTAGTCCGTTGGAAGAATATGTATCGACTTTCTTAAACCTTCACGCTTATTCACCGAATAATAACAGGGATTTATGTGAAGTTTCTTTTTGAATTATTTTCATCCGGATCCTTTCTCATTTTACGACTTTCGTGTTTAATTACGTGTGGTCATAATTCCTTTAACTCATTCCCATTCAGTAGCTGTTTCAAGCACTGTTTATTCCAAAGAAGCTGCCTTCACCAGAATTAACAGCGTTATAAAATGCTTTCAGTAGACAGAATATTTTCTGTCTTGCATGCAATTTTTAGCCGTTATCATGTAAGTACGAGATGCAGAGAACTTCCAGATAAGTTTTGCAGTCCCGAATATATAGGTCCGTTTTACCTTGTGCGATTCACGCTTTTTGCTACTAGGCATTACAGTTAACATCTGCATTGAATGCTTTCATTATTATTATTATTATTATTATTATTATTTAACAAGATAATAAGAGAAGACGCAGCTATACTTATAGCTAATGTTGAAATGATTGATCGTCTTGGTTTGGTATCCACAAGGATGTAGAACAGCTCTGTTCGACCATGACAACCATAACGCTGCAGCTAACAGCCTGCAGGTCGATGCAACCCCAGTTTTATGACTTACAGCAGAAATTCGATACCGTTGCCGGCTGTCATATAAGAAACAAAAAAGTATTTTACAGAATTAGGCACCGTAATTGAGATTAGATCCTGGACATGCTATGACCGAAATCAATAAATACATAAAGTTAGTAGATTAATTTCAAGAATCGAAATGAAATATCATTCACCCACGAAAGAGGTAGATTATAACCCTCCTTCGAAGGGTTCTTAATAACTGCTTACAGTGAAGGAACCTTACTGTGTAGGATTAATAGAGAAGTTAGAGAAGATCTTGATGGGGTTATTTAGAAAACACAAAAAGATCATAGAGATGCCCAGCCAGCTCTAGCAATAGAGGCTACAACAGAGACGATGTGGATCATGGTCGGGTTCACTGTTACTGCTCTTAGAGTGTACGCCCCAAGAAGGGCCAAGTGAAATTTCACTTTGTTTCATATACATCTCATGAGATGAACATGACGAGAAAATCGGAGAAATTCAAATTTACATGGAAATATTCCGACAGTTATTATCTCCGTACAGCTCTTGTGCACGGAACAGGAAAGGAATAAATATGGATATTTAATTGTAAGTAACAGTCCCTTATGATACGTGTGAAGTTATTTATGCACAACTCGTTCGCATCTCGTTAGCAACATTTATTGATTTCAAATTGGCAAAAATGCTTTAAGATGGGTTGCGGAGTATTTTTGAAGATGTAGTCGCGTACTTGCCTCAAATGGCACCAAGGAAGGAATCGAGATTAATGTTCTCATATATCGACCACTAGATTCATATCCAGATGTAACCAAAATATTTAGACATACTGTAGTACGAACGCATTTCAGTCATACTCTCATCACTGTTGAAGACTTTAATCATCTCACATTTAATTTCAACAATTATAGTTCCATAAGTGGTGGGCACTACAAGCCGTCCTGCGAAACATTACTAAATGCCTTCTCTGAGAATTACCTAGAACAGATTGTTCGGAATTCCACTCATTATGGAAATGTATTGGATATAATAGCAGCAAATAGATCTAATATCTTTGAGGGTGTCCTTACAGATAATGGTAAGAGTGACCGTGAGACAGCTATACAAATAAAATGTAAATAAGTTATACAGAACTGCAACCAGTCACTTTTTTTTGAATAATTATATTTTATTCCAAGAACCGGTTTTCGAACCTCTTCAGGTTCCTCTTCAGATGGTTTCAGGACGTTACATCACTACTGCCAGCATAATGCTGGCTTTTTTCGGTTAGTGTCCATCCGTCTGCCTCCATTTTGATGTCCAGTAGTTACATCAGTACACACACTTCCACACAAACTATATTAATTTGCACTCTGACAGCGGGACTTTTCCACCATCCAGCATGCGCTTTACAACAGTTGCTTGTAACAAAGATATTGACAGAAAGATATGGCGTAGACCTACTTTGTACAGAGATGTAACTTCTTGTTCTTTACATATATTAAAGTCGATATAAGATCAAGTATTTTAATCAGAATGGGGTTAACATGAGAGCACAAGATAAAATAAGTAAATAAATTACTACAGGAACAAACTTCAGGTGATCTGATATCTTATTTCTATTTGTATATTACAGGCAATTTACAGCAATTTTTTATCATGATTGGCATTAACTTGAGTACCCAATAATCAATAATACAGTGTTATTGTATCTGCAGTGAGATGCAGCTGTCTGTGTGACTAGGACCTTTATATTTAAATTAATAACAAATATCCAGATGAACTGTTGACTTATTTCTGTTGTTATGTTAACATGATCTGAGGTGTTATCAAGAGTAGATTCTGTTTCTTTTACCTAAAGGTATATGTATAAAAGTTATAGTGATTGTAATGGACTAAAGCTGTTTGTATGTCTGTACACTTCAAATTTAAAAAATCATGAACAAAACTTCTTTAACTGTTGACTCATTTTTGTTCTTACATTAGGGTGATCTGGAATATTGGTAAAGACGGCTTCTGTTTGTTCCACCTAGAATTAATATGTATAAAAGTACTGTTTTATGTTAGCAGTAGACGGCTTTAAAATTTTGAAATATAGTACAGGTTTTATTTTGAGGTAGAAACATTACATTGACACCAGTGTAGTTAGGATGTAAGGAGAGGGAGGGGGGTCGTTGGGAGGAGGGGGGGATGGGGAGTCGATGTAGGGTTCATTGAGTGATTACTTGTTTTGAAGTAGTAGATCGTCCAAGTTCTGAAGGAAAACTTTGTTTCTCAGTACAATTTGATCATTGAGTAGGTAGTCAGGTGCTGTATTTGTGTAGATAAATATTTAAGTTTCTTCAAGAAGGTCAAGTATTGTGCCTTTGTTGGCGAGAGGGAGTATTTGGAGATTCTGTTCCATGTTGTTTGCAGAATGATTGTGTTGGGCAAGATGTGAGGCAAAACTGGACTTGTTCAGGTTCTTAAGACGGAGTGCATCTATATGTTCTTTAAATCTTGTTGTGCAGCTTCTACCAGTTTGTCCAATGTAGAAGCTTGGACATAAGATGCAAATGAAGTTGTATACACCTGACTTTTAATACTGTTGTAAAGTGGTTTTGGTGCTGTGTATGATTTTATTTTGAATTTTGTTCTTAATGAAGAAACTTATTTTTATGTTGTATGTCTTGAAGAGGTTGGCAATTTGGTGAGAAATCTTCCCGAGGAAAGCCAGGCTAATACACGTGGTCTTCTTGTTTGTGGGTGGTTGTTCAGCGGTTGGTTGATTTAATTTTGCTGTATGGATTGGTTTATCTGTTATTGCAGGATTGTCATAGAGCCAGCACCCAGCATTATGCTAGCTGTTATGATGTAACTTCCGGAAACCATCTCAAGATGAACTTGAAAAGGTTCGAAAACCGGTTCATGGAATAAACATAATTGTTCAAAAAAGTGACTGGTTGCAGTTCTGTATAACTTATTTACATTCAATATACAGTCACAGTTCTAAAATATCCGTAATGGATAAGCATAATCTACAAAAATAAAATTTCAAAAGTACAAATGGGTACTACAACAAGAAGGACTTTGATTTTCAGAAAACGAGGTAAAGATACAATAATATGGTCTCTTAGTAAAAATCTCGAAACATTTAACGCTGGAGAGGAGCATGTTGAACGGTGGCTCAGTTTTTGAAATGGTTGACCGTGTAGTTAATAGAAGCGTACTTAGTGGAACAGTTCGTGAAGGGATGGACCCACCATTGTGTACAGACGCTGCAAAGAAACTTCCAAATAAGTAGAAACTACTGCATAACAGATGTAAAGCAAATGGTAGGGATGAAATTAGGGAGATGTGAATGAAAAGCGTTTGATTGTCAAGAGGTCAACGACGGCAATAGCAGAACATAATATAAGCACATCTCACAAACAAGGAAGAAATTCTGGTTATATGTAAGAGTTGTTAGTGATGCCAAGGTTAGTGTCCAGCAGCCAATGACGAGACAGGAACTTGAACTGAGGGTAGCAAACAAAAGCAGAAACGCTGAAATCTGTTTTCAAATGTTCGTTTAGTTCCGTTTCAAATGAAAATCCAGTGGTATTTTCCCAATTTAATTCTCCCACTATTTTAAAGACAAGTGATATATATTAGTGTCAATGGCGTTGAGAAACAGTTGAAATTGATAAAATTGAACAAAGCTCCAAAGCCTGATGGAATACTATTCACATTATACACTGAATTTGAGGCTGAGACAGCTGCTCTTTTAACCGTAATACATCGTAAATCTCTAGAAGAAAAAACTGTGCCCATTAGTTGGAAGAAAGTATAGGCTACACCCGGTTACAAGAAAGATAGCAGCTGCGTTCCAAAAACTTGCCTTCCAATGTCCTTCAGACCCATTTGTTATAGAGTCTTAAAACACATTTCGGGCTAAAATGTAATGACGTATGTAGAACAGACTGAGAACAGACTAACCACCTCCATGCCAACAAGCGTGGATTTTGTAAACATCGAACATGTGAAACCCAACATATACTTACCTCACATGAAATCCTAAAAGCTGTGGATTAAGACAATCATGAAACTTCTCAATTTACGAAAAGCGTCTAACACAGTATCGTATCTACGTTTATTATCAAAAGTTCAATCATATAGGGTACCAAGGGTAATTTGTGACTAGATTGAGGAGTTGTTGGTAGGGAGGATGCAGCATGTTGTCTTGCGTAGAGAGGCATCGACAGATACAGAAGTAACATTTGGAGTGCTCCATTGAAGTGTGTTGTTGTTCATGATGCTTGTTACTGACTTTGCAGACAATGTTAATAGTAGCCTCAGACCTTTGGCAGATGATTTACTTATCTGTAAGGAAATATTATCAGAGAGAAGCTGCACAAACATTCGCTCATATTTTGATAAGACTTAAAACTGGAGAAAAGTTTGGTATCTTGCTTCTGATGTTCAGAAACGTAAAACTGCACGTTTCACAAAACGAGAAAGAGTTATTCTCTCGCTTCGAACATGAATGGAATGGCGAAAACTCCTTATATCTGTCGCAGTCGGAAGTACTTTCCACCATTTATGTCATAGTGATTTGCAGAGTATGGAGTAGATTTAAATGTAGATCGAAAGGACAACCAACAAAAACGCCCGTACACCTGTTCCTTAAGTATCTGCGGAAAGTTTTGGGATTAAATTCAGGACATACGCACACAGTCAGGTCAGCAGGCAGTTTACTTCAAAACCTCTATTACACTTATCTGTCAAACGCTAGTGATGAAATTTTCTTTTGCCTACAGGCATTAGCTGTCTCTGGATTAAACGATAAGTTGTATTAGGCCATTTCTCAAAAGCGCTGCTACTGCGGTGGTCGATATTGCGGTAGGTTCCTGGGGGAAAATGAAGGAAGCGGCCTATAACTCTTTTGCTGATTTATTTAATGAAATCAGATTACAAAATTTATTACAGCGCAACGGGAACTATTCATATCGCACTTTTAATATTTTTTGTAGCATCTCACATTTTGTAATTCTGCAGACGTTTTTTTGAAATGTATGATATTACAGTGAACGCCGACAATCTTTATAAAATATGGTAACAGAAACAACAATAAAACAATAATAACAGGACGTCTTAATAATAATAAGAAAAAAGTTTAAGCGTATTCTGTAACTTTTAGGAAGTATAATATACCTTGAGGTAGGGGGTGAGTGAACATAACAGAAGATAAGGTTGAAATGGCAAAATATAGAGAAAGCTAAGAGAAGCTATTTCACTGGAAGGCTCTAGGTGTCAGACGCTAAAGAGGATAAATGGAATGCAAGGAAAATTTATGTAATGTACTGTTGCGATAAGAGGTGTACTATTAGAGAAAAGTATTGGAAACATCGATGAGTGAGATTGTGATTTGGAGGAAGATTTCGAACAAGGCAGCCAGGTATCGAGTAAGACAAGACGACATTGTGTGGCGGGAACGAATATATTGTTGTGATGTTCAGGTATGTGTTTTGGGGACGAAAAGATATACGAAACTCCGTAAAAATCGGGGAGACCTTGAAATCAAGAGGCGTTCACTTTAGAAAGTCACAATAATTTTTGTCAGGCATGAGAGTTTAATTATATTCAAAGGCTGATTTACAGTTCTAATTAACACGGTCTTTCGGGTGATCGTCGATGAAGATCATTGTAAGCAGAATGGATGTGGGAGCTACAACTCACTTTGTACTTAAATGAAGTCGAAAAGTGCCCAGTACTAGTGTGGGTTGGTTGTATGCATGGCAGAGGGCAAACACATGGCGTCATAAACCACGCCCCATATCTATGACATAATCATGTGAAGAGCCACGTCGCCTTTCTATGATGTCATCACGCACCTGACGCTCTCCCGTCTACTTCCTTCTCCTCCAACAGCCAGACACAGTGTAGTATCTTAGCGGACAGTAAAGTGATACAGCCAATAACAATCTAGCTCCAGAGTCACTTTCTTGGCTGTGTTCAAAATAATGTGAAGTTTTTGCGCCGTGCTGAACCGTATTTATAAAAAAATATGTGCATTGTGTAGTCAGTACTAATTATTTAATTTGTACTTTAAGCACAACTTGCGAACAATAATAGTCTGACCTCTGCGCCATACTTGGTGCAAGACACAATGGACTCTCAAATAACGTAGTTTGACATCTAAATCGCTCTACAAAACAAAATATTTGCAGTACTACAGTATACCCATGTCGAAATGTATGCAAGCTTAACATTTGTATAAACTGTCGCTGTTAATCGTAAAAGGGCACTCACACACAAAGGGCACTCACACACACACACACACACACACACACACACACACACAAATATGGCATGAACTTTCGTGAACATCCCTAGTTCGATCTCTGTATTCCACTTGGTGTAAAGCACAATAGACAATGAAATTAAATATGTGTACAACTGAACACCCTATGATGCTTGTCGAGTGTCACAATGTTAAATTAATGTCTAAAATGTAGGCATACAGTTGAAAGTACACGAATTTAAAAGCAAAAAAGTCTCCGTAAACATATGGTCTTCAACTGACGATGGTTGACGGGAAGATGGTTGTGCATTCTACTTATGTTTACATGTATCCTCTGTCAACTGCAGCACCTGGTTGTCTTCCAATGCCCCGAGTACCTGCACTATGTGCTGAGAGCGTCAAAGACAT
Organism: Schistocerca gregaria; assembly: GCF_023897955.1. Classification (NCBI taxonomy): domain Eukaryota; kingdom Metazoa; phylum Arthropoda; class Insecta; order Orthoptera; family Acrididae; genus Schistocerca; species Schistocerca gregaria. The sequence continues at coordinate 707,308,388 of NC_064922.1, read as the reverse complement.
TGTTGTGTTATGTAATTAATAACGTTGTTTTTCAGTGAATGGTCACTGTGATACATTTTTGAATAGGTCTGTAGGAGAGGAAATGGATTTCCGAATAAAAATTACAGGATGTCATTTTAAAATGTCGTACCGCTGTTCATATCTTTGTAAAAAAAACAACACTACAACGAAGGCAATCATGCTGACTGATGTACCCCTGACGGCTAAAGAACATTTGCTGGAAACATTTTGTAATTTGCATCTGGACAAACATTTATTTAGGATGGTCAAGATAAATGGGACACAATTTCTGGAATACATTTATCTAGGTAACATATTTAAGTGATTAACGTTGCAACATGATAGTTTACTGTAAAGCACGATATAAGCCATTGCAAATGTGAAATGCTTGTACAGTAATAACAGGTGTAACCAACAGAACGTTGAATGCAAGTGTGCAAACGTTGTTGAATTTTTTCCGCTGTGGCCGATCGGTTCTAGACGCTACGGTCCTGGACCGCGATGCTGCTACGGTCACAGGTTCGAGTCCTGCCTCGGGAATGGATGTGTGTGATTTACTTACACTACTGGTCATTAAAATTGCTACACCAAGAAGAAACGCAGATGATAAACGGGTATTCATTGGACAAATATGTTATACTAGAATTGACTTGTGATTACATTTTCACGCAATTTGGGTGAATAGATCCTGAGAAATCAGTACACAGAACAACCACCGCTGGCCGTAATAACGGCATAGATACGCCTGGGCATTGAGTCAAACAGAGCTTGGATGGCGTGTACAGGTACAGCTGCCCATGCAGCTTCAACACGATACCACAGTTCATCAAGAGCAGTGCCTGGTGTATTGTGACGAGTCAGTTCCTCGGCCACCATTGACTAGACGTTTTCAATTGGAGAGAAATGTGGAGAATGTGCTGGCCAGGGCAGCAGTCGAACATTTCCTGTCTCCAGAAAAGCCCGTACAGGACTTGCAACATGCGGTCACGCCTTATCCTGCTAAAATGTAGGGTTTCGCAGGGATCGAATGAAGGATAGAGCCATGGGTCGTAACACATGTGAAATGTAACGTCCACTGTTCAAAGTTCCGTGAAAGAGAACAAGAGGTGACCGAGATGTGTAACCAATGGCACCCTACATCATCACGTCGGGTGATACGCCAGTATGGCGGTGACTAATACAAGCTTCCAGTGTGCGTTCAGCGCGATGTCGCCAAACACGGATGTGACCATCATGATGCTGTAAACAGAACCTGGATTCATCTGAGAAAATGACGTTTTGCCATTCGTGCACCTAGGTTGGTCGTTGAGTACACGATCGCTGGCGCTCCTGTCTGTGGTGCAGCGTCAAGAGTAATCGCAGCCATGGTCTCCGAGCTGATAGTCCATGCCGCTGCAAACGTCGTCGAACTGTTCGTACAGATGGCTGTTGTCTTGCAAACGTCCCCATCTGTTGACTCAGGGATCGAGACGGGGATGCACGATGCGTTACAGCCATGCGGATAAGATGCCTGTCATCTCGACTGCTAGGAACTTAACCGACAGGAAGAAGATGCTGGTGAGCAAATGATTAGCTTTTCAGAGTATTCACACAAGGTTGGCGGCGGTTGCGACACCTACAACGTGCTGACATGGGGAAAGTTTCCAACCGACTTCTCATACACAAACAGCAGTTGACCGGTGTTGCCTGGTGAAACGTTGTTGTGATGCCACGTGTAAGGAGGAGAAATGTGTACCCTCACGTTTCTGACGTTGATAAAGGTCGGATTTTAGCCTATCGCAAATTGAGGTTTATCGTATCGCGACATTGCTGCTCACGTTGGTCGAGATCCAATGACTTAGCAGAATATGGTATCGGTGGGTTCAGGAGGGTAATGCGGAAAGCTGTGCCGGATCCCAACGGCCTCGTATCATTAGCAGTCGAGATGACAGGCATCTTATCCGCATGGCTGTAACGGATCGTGCAGCCACGCCTCGATCCCTGAGTCAACAGATGGGGACGTTTGCAAGACGACAACCATCTGCACGAACAGTTCGACGACGTTAGCTGCTAACAGACTCTCAGCTCGGAGACCATGGCTGTGGTTACTCTTGACGCTGCACCACAGATAGGAGCGCCTGAGATTGTGTACTCAGCGACAAACCTGAGTGCACGAATGGCAAAACGTCATTTTCTCGGATGAATCCAGGTTCTGTTTACAGCATTATGATGGTCGTATCCGTGTTTGGTGACATCGCTGAGAACGAACATTGGAAGCATGTATTCGTCATCGCCATACTGGCGTATCACCCGGAATGGTGGTTCAAAAGTCCTCTGAGCACTATGGGACTTAACTTCTGAGGTCATCAGTCTCCTAGAAGTTAGAAGTACTTAAACCTACCTAGCCTAAGGACATCACACACATAAATCCCCGAGGCAGGATTCGAACATGCGACGGTAGCGGTCGTGCGGTTCCAGACTGTAGCGCCTAGAACAGCTTGGCCACCCCGGCCGACGGGCGTTATGGTATGGAGTGCCACTAGTTACACGTCTCGGTGACCTCTTGTTGGCGTTGACGGCACTTTGAACTGTGGACGTTACATTTCACATGTGTTACGACCCATGGCTCTACCCTTCATTCAGTCCCTGGGAAACCCTACATTTCAGCAGGATAATGCACGACCGCATGTTGCAGGTCCTGTACGGGCCTTTCTGGATACAGGAAATGTTCGACTGCTGCACTGGCCAGCTCATTCTCCAGATCTCTCACCAATTGAAAACATCTGGTCAATGGTGGCCGATCAACTGACTCGTCATAATACGCAAGGCACTACTCTTGATGAACTGTGGTATCGTGTTGAAGCTGCATGGGCAGCTATACCTGAACACGCCATTCAAGCTATGCCTGATTCAACGCCCAGACGTATCAAGGCCGTTATTACGGCCAGAGGTGGTTGTTCTGGGTACTGATTTCTCAGGATGTATGCACCCAAATTGCGTGAAAATGTAATCACAAGTCAGCTCTAGTATAATATATTTGTCCAATGAATACCCGTTTATCATCTGCGTTTCTTCTTGGTGTAGCACTTTTAGTGGCCAGTAGTGTATATGTTTTGCACATTTACATACCTTGGGTCCATTGGACCCGTTATGTCTAATTCGCGAATTTAAATGAAAGAAAAGTATTTTGTGGACATTAACATGAACAAATATGTTGTTTTAACGTTTATCAGTTTAATACAAGACAGCTGTGATCAGTTTTAACACTTAAAAAGAGTACATTTTCAACCCCAAATAATTTTCATTAAATAAATTACATTATAAAAACTGAAACATAAGCCACCAGTATTAATACAAACTGTTCTCTGATTGGCTTTATGCTATTCACATAGAGCAAATCATTAAGCAAACTAGGATGACATTAATTTTTACAATTTTTACACACTGCACTGGTATGGTCCTGGCATGCATGTTTTATGCACTTACAGCACACTCTTTGATTTTCTATCCTTTGAAGCAGGACATAATGAGCATCTTATCTTCTGATGACTCACGTTGATGTTGTTGTTACTACTACTGTTTTGTGCTTTAAGAACAGTAATGAACTTTTCCGTATCCAGGTATATGGATTTCTGCAAAAAAAGGCATTAGCCGGTCTTCTGATCATAAACGGTTGGATCATCTCCACTGAAAGGTCCTTGATGAAAAGTCTTCGCTTGTGTAAAAGCCCTTCGTGATATGTGGGATGTTGTGTTTTGTAAAGAATAATGGCATTTAAAGTGCACAAATCCGTTATATTGCACCAGAGAGCCATTGGACACAGTTTAGATTGTCTTTCGGACATATAATTACGCACTAGTTGAATCATAACATTCACACTACCCTTCGTTTGGTTATGAAATTTCACAATCTCAGGCTTCCGTTTTGGATGTTGTTAATCTATAGATTTATCATGATGCATTGCACTTAGAAGGATTGCATACTTGTTTTTCATTGGAGAAAAACTAACCATCGTCATTTCTTTTGTAAATGCAGAAAACTAGAATTTACTGCTTTTCTCCTATTTGGCTTCATCTCTTTTGGACTTGCTCTTTCATTCATCCTCTTTGTTCCCACAATATTTAGGTTTTTGCTCAACATATGGTCTGCCATCGGTACACGTGTAAAATAATTATCTACGGCAACATTTCTAGCTGTACCAGCAATGTTTCCTGCAAGGCTCTTCACTCTGGTAATGCCCAAATCTTTCTGAGGTGGCTCATCTGGTTCTCTTCCCGCTTACACAATCCCGTCAGTGGCATAACGAGTTTCAGCTTCGCTCATCCAAAAGTTTTTATTCCATACTTTCCATGCTTATATGGCATATACTGCACAAACCCACAACGGTTCTTAAATGGAACTAGCTGTTCATCCACCGTAACATTGCTTTTAGGTAAGATTATTTTCTTGCACTGCCCCACAAATATTTTCCATACATAGGATGTAGGAGCAAGCTTATCAGTTTGTAACCTAATCTCTCTCGTTCTTCTCCGCTCAAATGTAAAGTAGATTTTTCCAGAAGAAGATTATTTCGTCTCCAGTTACGCCATTCCAGTTTATTTTTCTTAGTACACAAACTCTTCTTGCTTCTAGCTTTGTGCATCTCACAATTTTGTCCACAAGGGCTAGAGCAATAAATAAACTCCAAGCATCTTTGGGGGTGTAAGTGATTATGCTCCTTGCTAGTCCTGGAATGGATTTCACCAAATTGTGCGGAGGCGTTTTATTTTGTATCATTTGGAGCAGTATATGTATTAGCATTTGCACTGCTTATTTGTCCCTTAGGCGTTATTAACTACGTCATCGTCATCGTCATCATCATCATCATCATCATCATCATCATCATCATCACCGCCCCTACCATCATCATCATTACCGCCATCACTAATTTGTTCTTCACTCAAAGAGTTGCATGCTGCCACCTGAGGAACAACGTCATGGTTTTCATCTGAAGCAGTGCTTATATCTGAAAGGAAATCATCATATTCAGTACCCACTGACTAACAACTAATTCAAAATTGGGGTCGATAGGCGTATGCTACCTTCTTTTTTGTTCCTTTTTTTAGTTGAAGATTCTGACATTCTATCTGAAAAAAATAATGTGAAGAAATAACATTACTCTCTTCTTCTGCCGACTGTAGGAATGTAACTGCTGTTCATTGTATTGTTTAGTGTTGCAAATGACACTTACCTTTCTTTCGAGTTCGTATCGTGTATTAAACATAACACTTCTTGCAACAAACTCCTACAACACTACTATATTGCTTCACATACTCGTAACAACCACTACAATATTTCGCTCTGTTGCACTATAATGGAATACGCTACCTGACAGTTGACCAGAGTTGCGATTTATAACAATACATTTTATGCAATGACAACTATATGTTGATGTACCAATAATGCATTCTCTGAAATCCAACAAAATGTAATAGATTACAACCCTATCAAATTTTATGATACTACAACATTAACAGCAGGGTCCATCGGACTCACGTTATGTAAATGTGTGGTATAAAGATGAAAATGAAACTTAAATTTAATGACAAAAATTTCTAATAGTACCTTTAATGTGTTACTGAATACTGCAAGACAGCATACCAGATGAGTTGGGTCACAATTTTTAGTCTTTCTTATAGCAATTAAAAATTGAAACCCTCTGCAGGTCCGTTAGACCCAGGGTATGCATACTAGGGCTAAAATAAAACATTACTGCACAAATTTATTACAACCATGTGATTATATATATATATATATATATGTGTTATCAAAAGTATCCGGACACCCGGCTGAAAATGACTTACAAATTCGTGGCGCCCTCTAACGGTAACGCTGGAATTCAGTATGGTGTTGGCCCATCCTTAACCTTGATGATAGCTTCCACTCTTGCAGACATACGTTCAAACAGGTACTGGAAGGTTTCTTGGGGAATGGCAACCCATTCTTCACGGAGTGCTGCACTGAGGAGAGGTCGCGACGTCGGTCGGTGAGGCCTGGCACGAAGTCGGCGTTCCATAACATCCCAAAAGTGTTCTATGGGATTCAGGCCAGTCCATTACAGGGATGTTATTGTCGTGTAACCACTCCACCACAGGCTGTACATTATTAACAAGTGCTCGATTGTGTTGAAGATGCTATCGCCATCTCCAAATTGCTCTTCAACAGTGGGAAGCAAGAAGGTGCTTGAAACATCAATGTAGGCCTGTGCCATGATAGTGCTACGCAGAACAACAAGGGGTGCAAACCCCCTCCATGAGAAACACGATCACACCATAGCACCACCACCTCCGAATTTTACTGTTGTCATATACACACGCTGGCAGATGACGTTCAGTGGGCATTCGTCATACCACTCCCGGCCATCGGATCGCCACATCGTGTTCTGTGATTCGATGCTCCACGTAACCTTTTTCCACTGTTCAATCGTACAATGTTTACGCTCCTTACACCAAGCGAGGCGTCGTTTGGCATTTACCGGCGTGGTGTGTGGCTTATGAGCAGCCACTAGACCATGAAATTCAAGTTTTCCGACCACCCACCTAACTGTCATAGTACTTGCAGTGGATCCTGATGCAGTTTGGAATTCCTGTGTAATGGTCTGGATATATGTCTGCCTATTACACATTACGCCCCTCTTCAACTGTTGGCAGTTTATCGGTCAACAGATGAGGTTGGCTTGCGCGATTTTGTGTTGTGCGTGTCCCTTCAGGTTTCCACTTCACTATCACATCGGAAGCAGTGGACCTAGGGACGTTTAGGAGAGTGGAAATCTCCCGTACAGACGTATGATACAAGTGACACCCAATCACCAGACCACCTTCGAAGTCCTTGAGTTCTGCGGAGGGCCCAATTCTGCTCTCTCACGATGTCTAAAGACTACTGAGGTCGCTGATATGGAGTACTTGGCAGTAGGTGACAGCACAATGCACGTAATATGAAAAGCGTATGTTTTTGGGGGTGTCCGGATACTTTTGATCACATAGTGTGTGTATATACAGGGTGGTAGGAATTTCCCGTTACAGACTTCTAGAACTTGTAGAGGGGAGTGAGTACAAAGTATTTTGAATAGGAACACATGTCCGGAAACGTCATCCAACGAGACTACAGAGCGTCAAAGTTATAGGCGCGGGCGTGTGTAAACGTGTGCTCTAAATTTCATACCTGAGGAGCTATGACCATTCGTTCATCTTCGCTAATATGAAACACATCTACTCTATTGAGCAAGTGTTCATAGATGTTAAGGTACGTGCTTTAGAGCCCACGTTTATTGGAAATTTTTTCTCGTTTTTGTCCACACTACCGCCATTGAAAGTTACACTCTTCGCAACACAAGAACTGGCACCTGTATTCAACTGTCGTTTTCGTTTATAACTTTCGACTCGTTCGTTTCCGCTACAGGATCCTTACTTCAAATTAATACATTTATCGTTCTCCATCATCCTAGAAAGACTGTAACATCATCACAGAATCACCCCGTGTAAACGTACATTTACAAACGCCTACACCTATAACTCTGACGCTCTGTAGTCTCGCTGGATGACGTATATATATATATATATGCCTACATCGTGAATGTAGACACATAAGTGTGCCCCATGTTATTTCTATACCTAAATTGTTATAAAACACAAGTGACTAAAAAATAACTTCCTGAGGATGCAGTTGACTTTCCATTTTTAGGCCTCAATGAGGTGATGTACCAAACCGAATGTTCCCAAGCCAATAAAGGCATGTCTGTAGGTAGCAATAAGATTATTAGAAACTGAGTTATCATTATGGCTTTTGACTAGCATCATAGAAAAGTATAGGTATCGAAATAATAATCTGAGTGCCTCTTGTACCTCCAGTAAGTATTTGCCCAAAAAACTAAATAATAGCTACCAGCTTAGGACATAGTTTTTTTAGCCACATGTGCTTTATAACAATAAATTCGAGAGTCGAAAGTCATGTTTTAGGACACAATGTATGTGTGTGTGTGTGTGTGTGTGTGTGTGTGTGTGTGTGAAACGCGACACAAACGTGGCATGTTTCGCTGCTGTATTTTTGCAGACATTTTCGATGTGGAAATAACACTATGACACTTGACTAGCACCAGAGAGCAATATAGATTTGGAATATTTAGTTAGATGCTGCAGTGAATCTGCTGGTGCTCAGTAACGCTCCTTAACCTATAATTTGGATCACTAGTGCCAAATTACACCCTTTGCATAATTCTTTTATAAATACTTTCGAAAATAGTGCAAAAACGTAAGATTATTTTCAATATGGTCAAGGTAACGCTATTGCGGCTACACTGTGATTGGTTGTTTCATTCTAACGGCCCAAAAAATAATAGACTGTCATTTGCTGTTGGAGAAGAGGGGATAGAGGGGAGGAAGATTGAAAAATTGAAATGGCTCTGGGCACTATGGGACTTAACTTCCGAGGTCATCAGTCCCCTAGAACTTAGAACTACTTAAATCTAATTAACCTAAAGACATCACACACACCCATGCCCGAGACAGGATTCGAACCTGCGGCCGTAGCGGTCGCGCGGTACCAGACTGTAGCTCCTAGAACCACTCGGCAACTCCAGCCGGCGAAGGTTGACAGGAAGGGCATGATCATGTCGTAGGAAGGAGGCTTGGTTTGAGGAATCGTTAGCACCAGGATTTCACCCGAAATAGATCCCGCCCATTAACCCCAATCCACAGAAAAGAACGAATACTAGAACAAGTCCCACCCTTCCATCCCCTCCACAGTGACTAAGTGCACCCAAATATGTTCTTCGGGATCTTCCCATAGAGTGCGCAGTGCATAGTCTTTGGTCTTCATCACATGTTTTCAGTTGACCTACATGGTTTACCGCATTCATTTGCACATTACAGTAGCATTTGTATCTTTTAACGGATTACCTTTGACTTTTAGCAGCGTTTTACCGCCTCTTCTTGTGCGCTTTAGCAGTATTTGCATTTACTTTGTGATTTTTAAAGTTTTTGCCTCGTCGTTGTAACACTGTTTTACTCCTTCTGCTTCTAAGTAGCAAGAGTGTTGTGAAATGCGAGCTTTTAAATGTGAAGTTTGAGGAAACGAGTACAAATAGCGCAGACCTCTGAAGTGGTATATTTACACAGTAAACTCACAAAAGCTGAAAGAAATAATGGCTCCTGTTAGAGATAACGAATGTTTGTGTCCCTACCAGTGCTACGAATGCGGTAAGGAGTTTACTTAAGGTAGTTTACAAGAGCATCAATAAAATACTGACGGGGGAGGGCAACAGAGAAGTTTGAAGTGTGCGGTGTGTACAGTAGAAACTGGATTTAAAAAGTGCAGCATGGATCGTTTCCAATCTGCAGATGAATTATGTGTGAAATCAGAAGACCAAGAATTCTACAGTGAAGACAATTTTTTAAGTCAGAAAGAGATTTGGAATGTGCTACACATTGAATTCAGTTCTTGTACCACACTAATCTCACTGTATTTTAGAAAAGTGTGCCATTCATGATATTTTGATCCAAGAAACAACAGGCATCATTTAATTGGGGCTATAACTTATTTCAAAACATTCGATAAAAATTTAAATTTTATATGAAGCTGGAACACATGCTTTTATCACTTTGAGGTAGAGTTTGTTTCACTGTAGTAAACACTGAGGCTCTTTTATCTATCCAGAATGAAATAATTCGTAACCTTTGAACTTTGTCATTACTGTTGAGCATATCACAATACTAAAATCAACTGACAATTTGAACTATCAGATACCCAATAGTGTCTCACATAAAACTTGTTCCCACATTCGTTTTATCGAAAGTGTTAAGCAGTTAAAAGAATTTCACTGAGCCAATAACAGTAAGTCATTACAGAATTTGTTGCATTTATTTTTACATGGGGCCTCTGTCAACAATGAACTATTGATTTAGTATTGTCTTGGTAACCTTTGCGTAGGGTGGCCACTCTGTCAGACATTGGATTGGTTCCTGTCGAGGCTATTGATATGGGGGATTTCACAAGGCATGGCCTGCACCTCAATAGTAAAGGGAAGGGTAAACTGGCATGGTTGTTAGCGAAATCAGTAAGGGGGGACACTAGTACTCATGGATGTACCTCTTTTTTAGACTAATATTAGTATCCAATGAGAAGTTCAGGCAGGCAGGTGCTAAACAGGTCCAAACTCAGAAAATTCTCACTACAGGAAAGTAAATAATAATGTTACCATATTTACCCAAAATATTGGTGGATTAAAAAAAAAGTAGATTCTCACAAAAGTAAAGGAAAAAATAATGTTACCATTTTTCACCAAAATATCCTGGGATTGACGGATAAAGTAGATGAGCTCCTGGTTTGCTTAGATGACATTGAATCTTATAATGTAATAAATATACTATGCCTGTCTGAGCAACACATTGTGTCTGATATGGAAAAGATAAATATCAGTGGTTATAAACTAGCTGCATATATGAGGAGAGAGAATAAGGTTAGAGGAGGAGTTGCCACATGTGTCAGAAGATATCACTGTGTAAAAAGCTTATATACAAAAAAGTTTTGTCTAGAGTAACGTATAGAACATGTGCCTGTCAACTTAATTGTAACAGTATATAGGTCCCCTTCAGGAAACTTTCATTTATTCCTGGAAAACTTTGATGCCTTGTTGTGCTATCTGTCAGATAGGGGAAAGCAAATTATTATTTGTGGGGACTTCAATGTTGATTCACTGAAAGAGTGTAATAGGAATAATGACCTGGAAGTCTTGCTCAGTTCTTTCAATTTGGCATCTGTCATTAATTTTCCTACTCGGGTAGTAAAGGACAGCAGCACATTGGTAGGTAACACTTTTATAGACCAAGATAAGTTTAAAAACACCAATTCTTGTTGTGTTGAGAATGGCTTTTCTGATCATGATGCTCAAGTAGTTACCATATATGACATAGCTCCATTCAGTAATTCAAAACTACCCTCCAAAGCTGTGCATTCAGTTAATGACTCAACAATTAGACATTTCAGAGAAAATCTTCAGCAGTTAGACTGGAATGAGGTGTACAAGGAACCCGATGCTAATTTAAAATATAACTTATTTCATGATACACTTGTAAGAGAATTTGAAAGCTGTTTCAACAAGAAAGTAGTTAAATCTAATTATCAGATGCCATGTAAAAACCTTAGCTTACTAAAGGAATAAAAATATCTTGTAACCACAAAAGGGAACTGTATCTAACAACAAGAAAGAGTAATAATCCAGAAACAGCCAAGTATTATAAAAACTACTGTGCTACATTAAGAAAGGTTATTAAGAAGTCCAGAAGCATGTGCATCATGTCTGAGATTAATACCTCTGATAACAAAATCAAAACAATTTGGAATATTATAACAAGGGAGACAGGACAACCAAGAGAACAGGATGAGGGCATCACCATCAAAGCGAATGGAAACTTGATAAACATCAAACTGGAAATCGAAAACATTTTGAATAATCATTTTTGAAATGTTGTAGAGAAAATAGGATCCAAATATTTGTTAGAAGAAGCAAGGCAGTTAATGGAAGAGGCCTTACCCACACCATTTGATAGAATTGAAATTCCACCCACCTCTCCTAAAATTAGGAAGACAATAAAGTCTCTCAAGAATAAGAGCTCACATGGAATTGATGACATTTACAGCAGGATAATAAAAGCTTATTCCCAAGAAATAAGTGGGATTCTGAGCCTCATATGTAATAGCTCCCTGAAGCACGATATTTTCCCAGATAGACTGAAGTATGCCATTGTTAAATCACTGCATAAAAAAGGGAATATGTCTCATGTCAACAAGTACTGCCCAGTCTCACTTCTCACTGCCTTATTCAAAATTCTCGAAAAAGTAATATATTGTACAGTAGCTTCACACCTTTGTAAAAATAAAGTTTTAACAAAATGTCAGTTTAGTTTCCAGAAGGGTTTTTCAACGGAAAATGTTATATATATTTACACCAATGAAATATTAAATGCTCTGAGTAACTGGAAGTCACCCGATGGGATTTTCTGTATGTACCAAAGGCTTTTGACTGTGTAAATCATGGAATACTTCTAGATAAGCTCAAGTACTGTGGTATGAATGGGACAGCGCTCAAATGGTTTAAATCATACCTAACTGGAAGAGTGCAGAAAGTTGGAATAAGCAGTACAGATAATATGTAAGAAACTGGTTATTTCTAAAATTGGGGAACAATCAAGAATGAGGTGCCACAAGGTTTGGTCTTCGGTCCTCTGCTGTTCTTAATATATATTAATGACGTGCCACTCTATATTAACGAAAATGCAAAGCTGGTACTTTTTGGCGATGATACAAGTATAGCTATCACACCCAACAGACAAGAATTAACTGGTGAAATTGTAAATGATGTTTTTCAGAAAATTATTAATTGGTTCTCGGCAAAGGTGCTCTCATTAAACTCTGACAAAACACAGTATATACAGTTCCACACAGTAAATGCAATGACACCATTAATAAATATAGACTTCGATCAGAAATCGGTAGCTAAGGTAGAATATTCAATATTTCTAGTTGTATGCAGTGATGAGGGGCTGAACTGGAAAAAACACACTGAAGATCTGCTGAAACGTTTGAATTCAACTACTTATGCTATTACGGTCATTGAAAAATTTGGCGGTATACATCAAAGTAAATTAGCTTACCATGCCTATTTTCATTCTCTGCTTTCGCATGGGAACATATTCAGGGGTAACTCGCCATTGAGTAAAAGTGTGTTCATTGCACAAAAGCGTGTAATCAGAATAATAGCTGGAGCTCATCCAAGATCATCCTACAGACACATACTTCACTGTAGCCTCATATATATATATAATGCCAATCCCAAAGAAAGCAGGTGCTGAGGGATGTAAAAAAATTACCGAAAAATCAGCTTAATAAACTACGGATGCAAAATACTAACGCCAATTCTTTACAAACGAAAGGAAAAACTGGTAGAAGCCGCTCTTGGGGAAGATAAGTTTGGATTCCATAGAAATATTGGAACACGTGAGGCAATACTGACCCTACGACTTATCTTAGAAGCTAGATTAAGGGAGGGCAAACCTACGTTTCTAGCATTTGTAGACTTAGAGAAAGCCGTTGACAATGTTGCCTGGAATACTCTCTTTCAAATTCTGAAGGTGGCAGGGGTAAAATACAGGGAGCGAAAGGCTATTTACAATTTGTACAGAAAGCAGATGGTAGTTATAAGAGTCGATGGACATGAAAGGGAAGCAGTGGTTGGGAAGGGAGTGAGACAGGGTTGTAGCCTATCTCCGATGTTATTCAATCTGTATATTGAGCAAGCAGTGAAGGAAACAAAAGAAAAGTTCGGATTAGGTATTAAAATCCATGGAGAAGAAATAAAAACTTTGAGGTTCGCCAATAACATTGTAATTCTGTCAGAGAGAGCAATGGACTTGGAAGAGCAGTTGAACGGAAATGACAGTGTCTTGAAAGGAGGATATAAGATGAACATCAACAAAAGCAAAACGAGGATAATGAAATGTAGTCGAATTAAGTCGTGTGATGCTGAGGTAATTAGATTAGGAAATGAGACACTTAAAGTAATAAAGGAGTTTTGCTATTTGGGGAGCAAAATAACTGGTGATGGTCGAAGTAGAGAGAATATAAAATGTAAACTGCCAATGGCAAGGAAAGCGTTTCTGAAGAAGAGGAATTTGTTAACATCGAGTATAGATTGCGTGTCAGGAAGTCGTTTCTGAAAGTTTTTGTATGAAGAGTACCCTTGTATGGAAGTGAAACATGGACGATAACTATTTTGGACAAGAAGAGAATAGAAGCTTTCGAAATGTGGTGCTACAGAAGAATGCTGAAGATTAGATGGGTAGATCATATAACTAATGAGGAGGTACTGAATAGGATTGGGGAGAAGGGACGTTTGTGGCACAACTTGACTAGAAGAAGGGATCGGTTGCTAGGACATGTTCTGAGGCATCAAGGGATCACCAATTTAGTATTGGAGGGCAGTGTGGAGGGTAAAAATCGTATAGGGAGACCAAGAGATGAATACATTAAACAGACTCATAAGGATGTAGGTTGCAGTATGTACTGGGAGATGAAGAAGCTTGCACAGGATAGAGTAGCATGGAGAGCTGCATCAAACCAGTTTCAGGACTGAAGACCACAACAATATATATATATAATTTGTTATTAACAATCCGAACTAAGTCAAAAGTATTAGCAGTGTCCAAGTCTACAACACTAGGAGAAAGTTTGATCTTCACTACTCAAGCTTAAATCTGACTTTGGCTCAGTAAGTGGTAACTTATGCCGCCACAAAAGTCTTTGGTCACTTGCCTAATAGCACCAATAGTCTGACTGATAGCTATATAGCATTTAAAAGGAAATTAAAAGGATTTACGAATGCCACTCCTTCTACTCATTAGATGAATTTTCGGATACAGTATGTAGGTAATTTGTCATTTAATATTTTGTGTAATGTAATATCTTGAATAGACAGATTTTATTAACCGGACACGGTTCACATCATTACATAGTGTTTACTCCTGATCTATGGAACAAGTACTAATCTAATCTAATTAGGACTGTAATATTATGAAGTGTCATATAAAATTGACACTATACAGTTAAAAATTACACAGATGCAGACATATTTTTTTATCTCTTGTGAGTTTGGTAAGTATTGTTATTCTGGGCAACAAAAATTTCATAAGCATTTCTTTCTGTCAGTCAGTTTCATATGAGTGGCGTAACACAAGGTGCACTCATAACAAAATAGACTGATGTTAAAGATTTTGTCCGTGTACTCATGAATTATGAGGTATGTTTGTATTCTTGCACTTGAAATATACTTCTATAAATAATTAAATATTTGTTTTTCATATGCGTATCCCCATGGTAGTCCCATTGGCTAAGAAGAAGTGCTACACAAGAGTTTGGTCGTTTGGGGAAGAGACCAAACAGGGAAGTCATCAGTCTCATTGGATTAGGGAAGGGTGGGGGAGGACGTCAGCCGTGACCTTTCAAAGGTACCATCCTGACATTTACCTGAAGTAATTTAGGGAAATCACAGATAACCTAAATCAGGATGGCCAGACGCAGGATTGAACTGTCGTCCTCCCAAATGAGATGTCCAGTGTGATAATCACTGCGCCACCTCGCTTGGTATGTGCTACATAAGACCCTGTTTATGTGCTCAAGGTGGTGCTTGATGCAATCCGGATTACTAAATATTTGGATATTCTTGAAATCTTTTACAAACTGCTAATATACTAATATGTACTACAAAATGTATACTTTGACACTAACAATCAACACTTTTTTGGCACTTGGGACGTCATCAAGAAGTCCTTTGCAGGGAAGTGGCAGTGCTAGTGATTTTTTTGGCTGTTAGTTACAATAAATTTGAGGTAAATTGTAGAATATATAATTGTGACAAGTTACTATATATGATTCACATAGACTCCCCCCCCCCCCCCCTATTCAAATTCTGATGTGGTTATATTGTGTCACAATACACTTTCAGCACACATCAATATTAGAATTTTGAACCAACATAATTTAAAACAAAGTTAATGTAATAAATTGGTAGCCAACATTTAAAGTTAGCAGTCTGTAGAAAAGATGTTAACTCCCAGTTGCACTGTTCATGTCAGAGGAAGAGTATGTTCCTTTTGTATGTATTAACTTGCGCTTTTACTGGTGGTATATGTGTATCACCATAAAAACCCTTCAGTAATTCATTAATATCTTGAAAGTCAGCAGCTCTTTCAAAAATGATAGCTTCTATGAGAGGAAATGTTGTACAGAGGGTGATGGTGCAAACCTGTATCCAGCTACCCTGATTTAGGTCTTCTGCGATTTCTGTAAATTGCTTCAGGCAAATGCTGGGATGGTTCCTTTGAAAAAGTGTGGCCAACTTCCTTTCGCATCATTCCCTAATCCAATAGAAGCAATTACATCACTGTTTGGCCCCCTCCTCCCAAATCAAGCAACTTATTTAACTCCCAGAGGACTGTTTTAGATCAGATGGGTTGGAAGTGGGTATTTGATCAATTTTTTAACGAATGTGATGAACACATATATTAATGGTTCATTCTACATAAACAACAAAAAATGTAAACATTTTGAAATGAAACATCTGATTTCTTTCACATTTGCTATGTTCAGTGATTGTGGTTAGACATGAAAAATTGCAAGTCTGTAGACAATTCTGTGGAAAGTTACAAGTTTGCAAAGTGTGGTAAGAAATTAGCACATATGAAAATGAATGATAATTATTATTCTAATCCACTTCTATTACAGAAAAATATATTTGATCGTTTTATACATGACCTCCATTCCTCCTGTTTACCCTCCTCTTTCCCTCCCTACTCCAGACCATTACCAGCCAATAATCAAGATGGCCAGGGAAGCAGTAGAACCTCTGTTAATTTCAGTTTGCTGTCCCCTGGTTTCCTGTAATCCAATAACATGTTAGAGCATATGACATCTTTCACTTCCATTTTCATCAGTACAGTAAGTAACTGTCTTTTCTTCAATTTATTTATTTAAGTACATAAAGTATATAGCTATCCATTTGCGTGTTTTCATTGTTAATTTACACATATAATTCCAGGAAAAGTAAAATCAAAGTGCCAAAATTTGAAATACAATAGATTTTTTTCTTCATGTATAATATACAATTTCTGAAGCTGTACTATATGGCACACCATAATGAGATATAATTTATATTTTTACGAAAATGGACTGATAGTGTGTCAAAAAAGCATGACTTTTCATACACTGTATTTAATATGAAGTATTACCTCGTTGTTTCATTGGTCTAGTAAATCATTTAGAGACCTCCAAAATGTTTCATACAATATTTGAAACATCTCTTTCCATTTTAGAAAAAAAGACTAAAATAATATGTTTACCTCATTTACCCCTATAATTTTATATTTAACACAGTGACAGCCAATCGCCACAGCAGAGGCTGATGATGTTTGCCTACAAGTGTGGTGGTGTAAAGCCATCAATGTGCATGCTGCATTCAGTCTGTTGTGAAAGAAAGATTATAGTGCTCTCCAGATTAATTTCAGTGAGATTTTTATTGTTCAACAGGATGAGGCGACGAGTGCACAATGAAGTAAAGCATAAGTCACTATTTAAACAGCAGTGGTTTACACAGTCACCACTCCAGTTTCGGTACACAAGTTCCTGATTACCTGCAACATGCGTAACTAGATGTTCATTCTTTTAATCAGAGAAAAATACTTCAGGAGAAAAAAATCCTGAAGTGGATCACACTCAAGAGCACAATCTCTACACCATCAGGAAATATAAAATTGAAATAAGACTGTCGTCTGAAAATGGTACACACTTCAATTTCATACCTAATACAAAGCAGAGTGTTCGAGAAGAAACAGTCATAGACTCTGTCATTGCCTCTTGCACTAATGAAAACTTTTTATCATTTAATGAGCAGTGGGTTATTATTAGAAAAAATGAGGGCATTTGCACTAATTTGTTGGACAAGCTGTCAGGAAACAATGAGAAAATAATTAATTAACTTGCTTCACAAGGAAGGGAATAAATTTGTATGACCAGAAAAGAGTGATACAAGTAAAGTTGGCAAGATCCTGTGACAGAAACCTGGGAAAGCCTAACTTTTTCTGTATTGAAATTAAAGGTTTCAGATTAAATCTGTTATTTTAATGCTCTTTATTATTTCATAAATTTGACACTGCTCATTGTTAAGTACAGCATTCACTGTAAGTTAAGGGGAAGTATTATGTCTGATACATTACATTTTAATATCTGTAACATTTAACACATTGACTGCCATGAGGTCACTGCAGAAGCAACAGTATTAGTTAAATGTCTTATTTAGGTTTCTATTTTTTAATCTAAAATGAACAAAGACTGCACCATCAAATCTTGATTTATGCTGTCCACATGAGACTCTACCTATACATCAGTAGCTTTCATATTTTACTATCATGTTAATTCTTCACTTTCATCTGTACAAATACAAGAATGGAAATGTTCATAGATGTTGCAAAACTTTAAATTATACCACCTGAATCCCCCTCACACCATGTCACCAGCACCTGGTCACTGAAATTAATTTAATACTTAAGTTGTGGAACATCGTATGACTGAACACACAGTGGCAAGGCTAACATATTACAACAACAATAAAAAAGGAAAATGCTTCTTTAGTTACGTTGCAGTGAAGTATACTTGTACAATTCAGTAGCTTTTTCAATTCATAAAAGTTGACTCAGGTCATTGTTGTGGAATTACAATGCATTTAAAAGTTATGCAAGTGTACGGAACAGATTTGCTAGGTGGAAATTTGTTAGTAAATTACAAGGCACATTACTAAGCAGCTGCTGAACTGGCCTCAGCTGTGCTAGGTACTTCCACAGCAAACACAGGAGAAGACAGTTTACCACTGAACTCTTTACTCTTGACTCAGTGATACAACCTTGTTCTCGGAAGGAGAGAATGTTGCACAGCCAGTCCAACAAGCAGAAGTGTTGTTCAGTGAAGCTAAGGCCTGGTTTATCATGATCAAATTGAAAATAAATGAAGAAAACACTCAGAGGATGATATGCAGCCTCAGCAATACTGGAGCACTGGGTAATGCAGCAGATGTTAAACTTCTGGGCTTTCTCATTGATACCAAGTTAATCTGGCAACAGCACACCAAGTATGTATGTTCCAAACTTTCACAGTTGCTGTACCTCTTGAGGAAGCTGAAAAGTATAGTACCAGGACAGTACCTGCTAACTGTGTACTATGCAATGTTTCACAGCCATATCAGTTATGGGCTGTTGTTTTGGGGTCATTCTGCAGGCTGCAAGAATGTACTTTTACTGCAAGAGAAAGCAATGAGGATCACTACTTCAAGCAAAAAAACAGACCACTGTAAACCAGTTTTCACCAGGTTAGGAGTTCTGACTGTTTACAGAAAGTATATATTGAACTGCCTCTTCCACATAAAGAGACACACCACAATATCTACGGAAAGAAAAATTAAGTTCACAAATACAGCACTCGCAACAGAGACAGTATCAACATGCCAAGGTGTTGATTAGCAAAGACACAAAACAGCTTCACAGTGGTGGCCCTAAAGTTTTTTAATTCAACCCTTCTACAATATTGAAGAATTCTTCTCTAGTAATAGCACAGTGTTTACTTGAGCTGCAGCTCAGTTCCATTATATTTAATTTCATTATATACTTCTATCTATTTTATTGTTGTGATATTATTGTAATCTAATTTATAACTTAAATATGTCCTACGGTATTAAATTACCATCATAGTAGAGTTGTATTCAGGTATTTTGAAAATGTTGTATCTTGATGCTGTCTGTCTAGCTGTGGCTGGTAAATGACATAGAATTGGTACTAAAGGTAATATCCCATGTAGAAACAGACTTTAGTGAGAGGAAAGCTAAAACCAAAAACTGTATCCTCAAAAGAATAATTTGAACTTAGAGAAAGTGGAACAACAGCATAGTTGAAAACAAAGTTCAGATTTCAGACAGTATGTGTAACACAAGCACTAATTTCAACTGTAATTCCAAAAGGCAGCCAGATTACTTTGTTCTTGCTAGATCGATACAAGCGGTATATTATTCACTGAGCAGTTCTAGTTAAGAGTTTTAAGGGTGGAAAAAAGAACTAGCAAAACTTGAAGAACATACGTTATAGCTATAAAAGATTGTAGCATTTATTTACTGCAAGCCACAGTGGGACGAACATACACGTTACCATTGTCGAAGAAGAAGGGGAAAAAAGAACTGGTCTAAGTGACACAAAATGGTCTACAACTTTTGGTTGACAACAGATACTATAAATTATAGCAAGATACTATATTCCTGAGACGTTTGCAACAGAACATAATATAACTTATCGCACAGCAACAGCCACAAATCTTTATGGTCGCTAATTTAATCTCATTTATAATGTGCAGGGAGGGCATCTGAAGAATATATACGTTAAAATCCAACCATTACACATGCAAAGAGTAACGAAGTAATTTATAAATGCAAATATCTTATTGCTTTCATTAGGCATTTCTACTTCATGTCATTATTCTATTCTTTAATTTTCATAAGTTAACTGTAGATAGATAAGCAAATCGACTGTGACTTGTATGTGTATAAATCTAATTTTAGTCAGTCGAGTCCGTCACCTGCGTGCGTCCTTGGCTTACCATCAACATAACAGGTCACGGGCATTTTTTTTTCGCTTTGTATCACTACGTTTACATGCAACACATCTTCCCAAAAACGGTAACAGAATTTCGGAAACCAAACCGTTTATGGCTGTCACGTTTATACGCTAAGATCTGAAACGGATTTGTAGCCCAAATATGACAACTGGGAAACAGCTGTTAAAATTTCTCATTTCTATTTATCTTCAATTACACGAGGTGTAAGCAACTTCAGTTTAATATTTCTACTTATCCTTCACTGTAGGAAAAACCACTCTGTGTATATCAACCGAAAATTTTTAAAAGCAAGACAAAACCTGGTAGCCCATGCACGTTTCAGAAGTGGTTGCGTTTACAAGTGAGCGAAAGTCGATTGTGGAATTGGAAAACACGCTACTAGAAGCGGATTTCCGATTCGAATTTGAAGTGTTTACATTACCAACCATAAGCGGTTTTGGGAAATCGCTTTACGTTTTTGGGACCCCAAGTAAACGGGGTGTATGTTGACTCTGCTGTTTCCCTAAAGGAACGTGTTGAACTATGTGAATTACTTAATGAAAATTTTCCATTGTTGACATTAAATAGCATCACACAAATTTTTTTGTTCTGTACTGTTGGTAATGTTTTCAATTCGGTACACATGTTTTCATTCCTGTAATAATATGCATTCATATTCTGTTGATAACTTAAATTTGTTACTTGTTACTGAATATCGTAACAAAAACACACACACACACACACACACACACACACACACATATATATATATATATATATATATATATATATATATATATATATATATATATATATATATACCGTTGGAGGAAGTGTCTTCGACTAATGTATTTGTGATGCAAAGAATTTTGATGTAACTTCCGGTGGGTGGAACTGGGGGCTGGCCAGGCGCAGGGCTCAGACAATGAATATGCAGGGAGGGGGTGAATGGGCGGGACTTGTTCCATGTGAAATCCTGGCGATAAGGGTGTGATGATGATGAAGTCAAATATTGTGCAGTGTGGCTTGTGACACCATGCCCTTGTCGCTGGCCTGCAACTAACCTGCATTAGGACTTGTAGTTTTAAGATTATTTAAGTGCAAAGCGGGGCAGACTACCCACAGCCATACTACTAACGTATCGGCATGACGACGCAAAGTGTTTAATCAAGTATCATTTGAAGTTCTTTCAAGTATTTTTTTTTTATAATATCTTTTCTTTTCTCTAGGTAGTTGCTTTAAATGATACAGATTTTATTAAAAAGCTTAAATGTTCACTCCCTCTTATAACACAGAGCTGCAGAGCATCTATTACAGCTGCGTTGAAGTGAAATTTTTTTAGCATTTCTTTCTTAAACTTTTGAATCTACAAACAAATGAACAAATAGGGGGAGTTCAGTGTGGACTGATCGACAGGTACTGTACTAACCTTCCAGTCAATCAGCGGTTATTTGTTTTGAAGTTTGAGAGCAGGCACTATTAAGTACAATTCTCGTACACGTTATTGTTCCTACTGACATCTTTCGTCGGTACGCAGCAGGCAATTTGGCGTCAGCTGTATAGAACGAGCTGTATTGTGTGGCAGACAATCCACCACACGACCATAATACCTTTCTTTGCTGCATAGTGAACTTCAACTTGCTTTTATGCCTGAAAAAATTGATTTTTGAAAGCAGTGAAATCCAGGACCTTGTGAAGAACTGTGAAATCCATACTTCATCACCTGTCATGAAGCTACCATTCTTCTTTGTAACGGAAAGTCTCTGGGAGTGATACTTCGCCAGGGTCTTTACAACTCAAGAATTTACAGTTATGGATGTTTAGCGCTGAGATTGTCTAATACTAAAGTGGAATTCAGTCATTGTATCTGCAAATAAAGCACGTCCTTCTTCCCAAAATTCGTATACTTCTGATTTTCTCTGGTCTTGAACTTTGAGTTCCTGGTAATCTATCTTGGGATAACAGATCCACTACTCATTAACATTTTGAAGCTGACACCAAATCACAGTGTAGCCTGCATGTAAGCCGTAATTATGAGGTCGAAAACCCCGGCTGCGACACGTCATAGGCAGGGGATTCATTGGAGTGACATTTATGATATACAGCCAACAAACATACAAATTTTCGATACAGGCATCTGACTGAGTAACGAAACATATAAGATCCGAGTGTAAGAATGCTGCAACCCCTCTGTTCCACCATCGCAGAGTGCTGCTCGAACTTTGAAGGAGACAATTTAGACCCTGGTAGATGCACTCATCTTATGAGTTAAGGAAGAGGAGGATATAAAGCTACTACTGATGCCGACAACTTATTGTTATTCGTATAGATAAGTTTGGATGAGGATGGCAATCACTTCATTATGATAAGAGCAGAGTAGCAAGGATGAAAATGATCAGTTCTTACCTGATTCATCCACCAGGTTGACAACTGCAACGTGTGTAGGCAGAAGTAAGTACACATGGAATAAGAAATCGAATTAAATTTCCTTCATGCATGGAGGTAATTTTCAATCGGCATATAAGACTAGTTCATATCAGACTGAGAAGTAAGTTAATACAATACAGCAAATACATGCAGAATTGGTTGAAAAATTAGCACAATAGTACTCCTAATTGTTAAGTGTGATAAGAAATGTCATAGCTCACATTCCCACAGTGGTATTCGAATTTTTTCTATTGTTGAGCACATATGCTGCAGAAATTTAATTTTATC
The DNA here is from genome assembly GCF_023897955.1 of Schistocerca gregaria. NCBI lineage: Eukaryota > Metazoa > Arthropoda > Insecta > Orthoptera > Acrididae > Schistocerca > Schistocerca gregaria. The sequence continues at coordinate 707,285,480 of NC_064922.1, read as the reverse complement.
TAAGTCGTTTGAATACACTAAATGTACATATTGTATACTCCTTTCAGTCAATTGCGTATTTACAAAATTCTTCGTAAGCTCGCACTTTTTTATCGGTTGTCCAGAGTGGATATTAGACGTCCTATATTGGTTCAGTACAGCATCATACCAGTGATTTGTTCAGAAAATCAGAAACATTCTCGCCCTTTAGTCTGAAAACCTTCCTCCCTGCCAACCTTTTTATTCGTGTTCTGATGGTTTCATACTGACACTTCATCAAAGGGAACTATAAACATGCAGAACTGGTTGAAAAATTAGCAGAATAGCACTTCTAATTATTAAGTGTGATACGAAACTGAACTTCTCTGGTATAGTCTAACGATGTCACAACTGAGTTAACAACACACGTTTCAAAATCACAGCGTCTCCATTCTTTGTGTTTCAGGTATTGCTTTAACAGAAATCTTTAAAAACAAAACGAGACAACTCCACTGTTACCGCTCCCACGTCCGGTTGACCACCTAGTAAGTGACGAGGAGGCAGGACGGGAGGGGCGGGGGAGTAAATGTCTTATTAAAAATCCTGGGTTCATCTGGCTCTGGGTGGTAGTAACCTGTGAAGACCCTGACTATGGTTACAGGTGAAACACGACCAATCGTCTCGAAGGCTGAAGAGGAGGTCTGATTTTATTCCCAATGGTGGAGAAAATGGAAGAGTCTAATGGAGTAAACCACGTACAAAAAAATTAAATTTCGGACAAAAAATCCGATCTTATCATAGAATCTAATTCCTTATTTTGTATGTGATACCATTTTATTTGCAGTATGGAAACTCCGCAGAATGACTGCACTACCCTTGCTCGTATCTCGAGAGATAAATACACCACTGCATCGCGCAGTGTATTGGGACCAAGAATTATAGTGACTCCTAACAACTGCAATCAGAAGGTTGAATCGGTACAACCTTGGAGTCCTTCACAAATAAAATTCGAAAAGAAATGCTTTCCAGGTTCTGTAAATGTAAATTCTCTACTCAAGACTCGTAAAAAAAACTAGAAACACTTTCAGAGAAAACAAAATTCAAATTTTAGTAGTTCGAGAAACAAGGTTACTTGATGAAAATTTAATAAACACTTGCAACTACAGAATATTCAAAGGCAAACCAGCAGTTGTGAATCAGACGCCAGTATTGGGTACATCTTCCTATATCCATAAAAGTATAACAGGAAATTAGAATAGAATTAATCAACCCCTAAGAGAATATCTTCCATATCAACTGAATGCAAAAGCAAGATATACACACTTTTTAATTGCCATACAACAATAAATAAAGACAGGAAACATCCAGAAAGAACAAAGAATTTTGGGATCTTTTAGAAAGTGAAATATCTAAAGATGGACACCATGTTACTGTTAGGCGACTTCAGTCTGCAAATAGTCAGAAAAAATCAATTCAGAAATGTAGTAGAACAATAGCCACCTCATAGAAAAAACAACACAAGTTGTATGAGGCTACTCAGTTTGTGTCAACCTACTTCAGGTACCTCTCAAGAAAAGCTAAAACTTGGATGTCTCCAGACGCAATGTAAGAAGGATTTCAGATAGATCCTGTCACTATTTCGCAAAAAGTTCAATGGAAATTATGAATGTGGAAGTAGTAAGGAATGGTGAATTCGTTTCTGACTATTACCTCTCTAAGATTAAAGTCAAACTCTTACCTAATAAAGAACAAAGAAAGTCTGGAAGGTTAATAAGATAAATACACACTGACTTACTACAACAAAAGAATCAATTAAAAACTATCAAGACGAAATGAAAATGGCTAAACATGGCAACTGGCAAGAAATATCCAAAGCAAGTAATACTGCTGCACAGAAAACATTTCATAGAAGAGAGGGATAAAAAGTGGGAAAAATGGAACCGCTCAAAGAAAATCGAAGATAAAAATCTATTTAAATAACAAAGAAATGAAACAGCCATGTTAATCAGGATATCAAATGAGCCTTTAGGAAGGAGAAACTTTTGGAAATATAGCAAAACTTTGTAAATAATAAAACATGTGACTTTTATCAAAGTTTTGAAAACAAATTAAAGGGGTCCCAGACCTCAAATGTGTGTTTCAAAAGTGAAAACAGTAGAACTGCGTTAAGCAATACTCGCTAGATATATTCATCACCTTCTGAACTGTCCCAAACCAAGTCATAAATTGGAATTCTCAGATATTAATGAAAATTTGAAAGAAGATAAGCACCAACAACAGGAGTTGAAGAAGTAATTAAAACCCTCAAAACCGACAAACTTAGTGACCAAGACTCTATTACAGATGAACTTTTAAAATGATACTTGCCAAATATAGCAAATGAGCTAAATTAACTCTTTGAAGAAATTTGGGAAACAGAAAAGAATCCTAGACAAAAGGAAAGTTGCCTTGATACATCCACACCAAAAGAAAAGGTAGTAAACAGGTTGTAAACAACTACAGAGGAATTGCTTTACTGCCAGTGGTGTATGAAGTATTTTCCAAGACTTTGTTAAGCAGCATAGAAGAGACACAAGGCAATAATTTACGTAATATCAAGGTGATTTTAGGAAGGGAGGGTCTTACTTAGAACAAATATTTAATCCTAAGTCAGGAATTCGCCACAGAGTACTTAATGTAAGGACATTGAAGATATGTTTGTGGATTTCAACAAGGCTTTCCATACTGTTGACAGAGAAACTGTAGATAAAATAATTCGACAATTTGGGATGCAATCTAAACTGTAAAACTTAATCTGTGAAGCACTTAGAGATACAGCATGTGAAGTAAAAATCAATGGAGAAATCTCACAGCCATTCGAAATAAAAAAAAAGTGTGTGACAAGGTGATGGGCTATCCCCAATTTTGTAAATAGTGTGTTAGAGAAAATGGTGAGAATCTAGAAAGGAAAACTTATTGAACTCAACATTTTGCAGATAAGGTGAGGAAGAGGAAGCGAAAGCATCGAAATGAACTGTCTAACATTTGCATATGATTTTGCTACACTTTCTGTAAATGTGGCATCTGGAGTCTTCTGGAAGAGACAGCAAGCAGAACTGGCTTAAGAATTTTCTGCAGCAAAGAGAAAAGTTAACAAACGTTACGAATGCTCAAAAATTCCTAAAAACAGACATTGGCCAAACAGAGAGGGTAAAAAAAATCAAATATCTAGGGGTAACAATCCAAGAAAATGTTTTAGAAAAATCTGCAATAGTGTAAAGGTTGCATAAAGTGGGGAAAGTATATAGTATCACCAAACACATCTACAATAAAAAGTATCTATCCAAAAATGCAAACATAAAGCATTACAACAGATTTGTGAAGCCAGAATACCTATCTGCAAGGGAATGCCTGGAATTAAAGTACAGTTTAGATAAATTAAATTAGAAGTAGTACAAAGGCAAATTATAAGGGAACCATTAGGTCCACAAAACACTGTAGAAGATTGTAAATTACGAAGTAATACTGAAATATATAAAATATAGAAAATATTTCAAATGTAATGAGAAAAAGAAGACACATGTTAGTTGGACATTTATTTAAAATGCAAGGCAGTAGATTAACTAATAAGATTTTCAAATACGTGTGGTGTAGGAAGTCCACAACAAGCTGGGTCAATGAAGTAAAAAAGGATTCAGAAATAACCAATATAAAAACAGAAGATATAAACAACAGAAGCCTTTTGGGGAAAAGTACTGAAAATGAAAGGATCCCACAGTGAGATTGCTAAAAAAACTGGTTAATGGGTTCAAGACAGAAAGAAGAAACATAGTGAATAGATGAAAGAATTGTGGATGAAAAGAAAAGAACAAACACAACGGCGGACAACAGACTTCCCTTTCGTCTGGTTCATTAACTGATTTTTTACAGCAATGTGACAGAGTTAAAAAAATACTAGCGCATAATGTCGAATTAAAAGACACAAACCTGCCCCCTGTAGCTATCTGTAAGTGAGGCGTAAAAGAGAATTGGAGAGTAGGAACTGTCAACGAACCAGTGAAGCACTCGAATGTTTCAAGTGGCCAGAAGTCTGTGGGAAGGCAGACCAGAAGAACAATATACTGAATTTACTTAAATCATTTACTGTAGTGTTCTTCTGAAGACTAGTTTTCATGCCAAATCTCCATCTTCTGAGAATTCATTTAGAATATAGATTATCTAAATTACGTACAAAAATTACTACGTGGCCGTGTATTAGAACTTTCTATATTACACAGACTTGCCAAAGCTTAATGTCACAGTAAATATAAATCCGTCTGTAAATAAACTTCGGCGTTGATTCTAAACGGAGAGACCTTTGTATACACCTTTGTGACGAGACATGGTAATTATTTCTTACCCTTGTAATTATTCTGCCACATTATTTAAGCAGGTGTCCTATTTTCATTGTGTAAAGAGATAAAATTAAGCAGAGCAGTGACTTACACAGATGTTTGAAACAACATTCGTTTTACTCCCATTTTATTTGCCACCGTAAGTCAGTGTTTGATTACTCTTTTCTGAACGGAGGTTGAGCTTCTCTTAATGGCCGTTGGTGGGAGATCAAAAGGTTTCTTGGTTACTAGAGAGAGAAAGACTGTAGGTTAAGGAAACTTTCCAAAAAGATAATTCTGGTACGTGTAGACCAGTTGCAAAAATGTAGTTCCTGATTTCAGTGCATTACATCGGTGCGAACACGGAAGTTAAGCCAGCCGGTGTGACCGTGCGGTCATAGGCGCTTCAGTCTGGAACCGCGTGACCGCTACGGTCGCAGGTTCGAATCCTGCCTCGGGCATGGTGTGTGTGATGTCCTTAGGTTAGCTAGGTTTAAGTATTTCTAAGACCTAGGTGACTGATGACCACAGGTGTTAAGTCCCATTGTACTCAGAGCCATCTGAACCATTTTTGAACGGAAGTTAAGCAAATACAGAAGCATTCAACAACAGTTTTTACTACTGCTCTTTAAAACGTAAAAGTTGCTGTCAGCAACTCTGGTACTGAGAGGACAGGAACATGCCTTCTGCTCAACCATGTGTGGCTGGTGCTATTTCAGCTTTTATATGTTATATTAATCAGAAAACTAGCTAATCAGTTGCGACAAATTCCACTCCATACAAATTATGCTTTTAATACACTATAACCACTAATGCATCGACGAGCAGCTACAGTACATACGTAGATTGAATAGTTGTGGCTAGTGAAATGTCGATGTTATATTTTTCACAGACCACGTTGTACTATGTATACACTAAACTCTCGCTAATCCGGCTCTCACTATGCCAACCTCTCAATGATCCGGCCGATATCAAGCCTCTAGTCGCTCAAGCAGAAATGGCGCATACAATAACGAATTCTCGTGTGCATCCATGTTGTTAGTTCGTTACAATGTTAAACAATGCTATACATGTTCGAAATTCTGCCTTTCGTTAGGGTTCACTATCATGGCTTCTAAAAGGAAACACCGTTATGCTAGACCTCAGACAGAAACTCCATATAAGTTGAACTGAGATTCTTCGCAGAATGCCATTCCTGCAGAGTACAGTGTTGTACTCCTTACTATCAAACATTAACAGATGAAGTGGTAATAAAAAGCGTACAGGAAAGTTACGACGAAAATGATGAAGAAGAGAACGTAGGAGGAGAGAATATGAAGTACCTAACACTGCTAGTGCTAAAGCTGCAGACATCTTCCTGCAGTACATTTCGCAACAATCAGAAACATTCAGTACCGATGTGCAATTTGTATAGGCCTTGTGTGATAAAGTATATTGCTGTCAGGTATCATCACTGCGACAACTTTAAATTTGGGACCTCGTTCATGGTGAGTGATACTACTGTATATGTACACACTCAAGGACTAAGTTTTCTGTGAAATGAATGTATCTTTGGATTTAAGAAATTATAGTCCCTATGTGTTTTTGCACTAAATTTAAGGCGCTATCACTAACCCTGCACTTGCCACAATCCTACACCAATATTTACAAGGAACAGTCGGACTAGCGGGAGCCTAGTGTGTTACAAAATTACCCTAAGAGTCCGAGAAGAAAATTAATCATAACTTGTGGGAGCAATTGTATACACGTTTCGATACTATACGACAGTCAGGGAGTGTATGCACTCTTTTTTTTAAGTACTGAAGTGATTAACAAAAATCTTAAGTTTTTCACTGGTCAAGTGCAATAGGCTATGTTTTCGATGCATATACTCCCTTTAGCATAACAAGCCAGTTGTTAGATACAACTACGAATTGTATAATCAGCATTGTGAAGCCACTTCATAGGGTAAACAAGTAGCACTGCCCTTCGCAGAAGATTTATATACGCGGCAATAACACTGTGTGTCTCATATCGACCTGTTGCTGCTGCCGCTCATAGTTACTGATAAGGAGTAATAAACATGCTCAGATAATTTATGTCGGTTGCTTATAAGACATGGTGGAGCCTGTCGATTACAGCAATAGTTTCCTGGTATTACAGCGGAGATATAGGAAAGTTTGGATTGAAATTCCATAGATGGCAGTGGTGAACTGATACTAAGTGCGATCGCGTGGAAACACGTACAGTAAATTAATAAAGTCATTTCGCAGGACTTTATAAACATAAATATCGACAAAAATATATGCCAAACCAAAACACACTGTAGGCGTAGTGGCAGGAACGCGATTGATAAAATAGTTGTGACGCGCGCATGTTTTTTCCTCTGTGTGTGAGTGTGTGTGTGTGTGTGGGGGGGGGGGGGGGGGAGGATAGCTGAAATTCATTCGAAATACTTCACCCAGCAGCTGGATCCAATGGTTATCTCTTACTGCAACTACTAGCTACGTACAGGATTCGATTCCACGTAAACAATCTCAGAGTCCCAGCGCTAAGAGGACTTCGAACAGGGTTGCTTGTCCAAGTGAAACGAGCGGTGACTTATGTGAGTGACAATGACATGCAGTTCACTGAATCAGCGTCTGTTCTACATTCTACCACCGGTCTGTTAGTGTCATGCTGTTACTACTTAGTTTGGAAAGCATCCTTCTCGAAACGAGAGGTTAGTCTAAATGCAAAGAACTGACAAAACAAAGTAATATTGCTCTGCCTCAGAAGCGCTTGGTGGAAAAAGAAAAGAATATTCCATCACTCTAAAACAGTGAACTGCAGTTTGAAGTCACACATATACAAGGAGCTGCCGATTAAGTCACAGTTTATACATCGTCAGGATGTGTGGTGTTATATGATAAAAGATGGATTTGCTCATTTGTTACGTGACATGAATGACTCTTCTTCTTGTAAGTATCTATAACGTCGCAAAAAGAACTGAAAATGTTCTGGCTCTCAAGTTCAGGGAGCTGATGAGCGGATGTACATTCATTTGGCACTGCGCTAACATAAAAATTTTCTTCCTCTCAGCAGCTGAAAAACATTAACATTAGTCATACCTTAAATGTAAACAAGCAAATGACCTACAGAAACATGAGCCATTGTAGGTGTGCAGGATTACAGACATGCAGAGTCTTCTTATTGAAAGGAATGATGACTCGATCGAGTACATGCCTCTGCGGAAAAATATGTAACATGAATTTGCTACTCTTGACGTAACATACCGTATTATTTTAATACGCAGCACGCTTGTAAGCGAACCATTCAACGCTAAATCGAGTACGAGCGGCAGACTGACCGCTAGTTTCACATGTCAAATTCGTATGGGAAGATGCCAGACAAGTTTCACATTTTCACTTCAGAAACTCCTCCCACAAGTAATCAAAAGTAATAAAAAAAATCACACCCGGAATAATGCTCAAACAATTTGTAAACAAATGATGAACACGAGCTGCCTTTCCTGTGGTAACCGACGGTCACAGAATTTAAACACAAATAATTGCCAAATAATGGATGGATCATTACTTATCATTAGCCGACCGCTATTAGCACTCAGTTATAGGACGTCAGCCTCCTGGTCATAATGTAATTCATCTCATCATTTCATAACTTAAGGTCTTCTCCACAGATATGAATGAACAGTATCAAATTAGCGAACTTCTTATCATTGTAGCATCAAATAATTATTATCAGGTTGGTTTGTTTACTTGTAAATCTGTCTTAAAAGACTACCAAAGTTTGTCTGAAATGCCCAAATTTTTGTTATATTGTTCTTTTCTTGGTTCTCTGTAAGAACTGATACCTGAAAACTACCGAAATATGTGAATGCTGCCCTCTAACTAGGCTGGCAATGGTTTCTAAATGTATCCCACTTCTCACTTGATTTCAGTCTTCATGCTACATTTCTGCTTAAAGTTTGTTTTATTTCCTCGAAAATATCAGAAAATTGGGATTATTGCAGGAAGGACACAATTAAGAATTTCGCATCCAGGCACATCTTACTGACAACGAAATTACTTCAAATCTGTCGAAAGGATGATTCCCCTTACATTGTCTCAATCCATTTTCCGTCCCAACCATGCGTTGTGTTTACCTGATGGCTAAATTATCGACGGGAATTATACCATCTCTTCCTGATATCCTCCAAATGTAGTAGTCGTCTAAAACTGTATCTAGGCTTAAATAACGTGTTGTCTGTGATGTATAATCTAAGAATAATTTGTATTATTAGAGTCTGTGCTGGAATTCACAGATATACTACAACATACCCATGGTAAGAGTTGATACAATACTAATCTCTAGAATAATCACTATCCCTACAGACAGGAGCTTCTGCCAGCGTATGACCAAACCCGATAGCTGTGTTAAAAGCTCCGGTGCCATTTTTCAGCATGAGCTTGAGCTCTTGTCTTTTGATGTCACAGGTAACAGTCCCAACCTTGAGGGATCTTCGGCAAATTATGGCCTGAAGTTATGCTAATAGGTTCGCTACATCTCTGTAGATCTTGAGAGAGATATCAGTCGGCCTTAGATATCGTTTAGCTTTTATCAATTTAAATTGTTTTTTAATATTATTACTGTTTGAAAAGCAACTGAATTATGGTAACGAGTAATGCTTTTCCTCTGTGATGGAAAATTGAAAACGGATAACAAAATTTCTATTTTCAGTGTGCTGTGGTAGTTTCCACTTCTCCTTTCGTCAGTAAATATATCTACAGCTTCGTCTACATATCGATCTATATTATGAAGTCCGCTTTCGGTGTGTGATGAAGGTATTTTGTGTTTCAGTGTCATGTCCCCATTTCCCTGTTCTTGGCGCGTATGGTTCATGGAAAGCACGACTGTTGATAAACCTCCGTGTGGGCTCGAATCTCTCTAATTTTATCTTCATGCTCTTTGAGAGAGATAGACATATGAAGAACAATACATTGGCTGACTCTTCTAGGGACGTACGCTCTTGGAACTTTAATAGTAGACCAAATAGAAGTGTCTGTGCACTATTATCATTTTATTGACAACATCAACATTTGACAAATTTTCGTAGGCTCCTGCGATGACATTGTACACCAGTTACTGAACTATTCACACATTTTCTTTCTGGTGACCAAGCACAATTCAGTTTTTATACCTTTCCGTATACAGAAATCTCAGCCATCCCTGTTTCTTACGAAGTTGTCTGATGCTGTTTGTGTAAAATGGCGATATCTGCCTTTTTTAAATAGTCTGCTAGGTACATACTTTTCATAAAAAAAGGAATCTAGATCCTATGTAGATGGTCAGGTAATTTCTTCCTTATCCATTTTACTGAACATGTATTTTCATCTAATTTCTTTATTTGTTTGCTCCTTGATCACGATTATTACTGCATCACTATTAATAATTATATCCTCTGTGTGGTCACCGCCGCAGTTATCAGGTGTGTTTCTGAAGTACAGTTTATTTGTGTCATTGTTCCGGATAATTTTCGCAGAAAGTTTTTGTAAGAGTTTCCTAGGAATTTTGTCTGATCCGCGCCCAGGAAGTTTCTGTTTCCTGATCTTTTGGACAGTTGTTAAAGTATCCTCTAATTATTAACATATATATTCGGAAATTACGTTCTAGTGAACTAAAGCTTTCTGTGAAATTGTCACTTATTGCGGCTGCAGAGGATCCCACTAAAATATTAATTATATTTTTGACAGATGTTCTTACCCAAATGCCCACACAGTTTCGCATACGACTTAGCTTCTAATATCTGTGATTTAAGATTCTAGTTTACTAACGCAAATACATCGTTTCCCATGCCAAACAGGCATCCATTACGATAAACATGTTGGTCCCTGAGATACCACTATAATCGTATCTTAGTTTTAGTGACAATTTCAAAAATTTCTTGAATCTCTGGTTCGCTTCGGCGTATGGTTCTACAGGACAGCTCTGACATTTTAAAATTACGAACCACTGAGAATGCTTTTCATACAGCAATCACTCGGGGTATCGGGAAGACTATGCGCGATCTTTTTAAAACAAGCTGTACCCAGTGGCTTGCTTCATACAAGCCATATCCATCTGCACAGTACATTTACATGTTTTAGAGGAGTGAAGGGCTGGTAATACCATTCGTGTGTTGATGCATGCTGTGTAACCTATATTTACACTCATACCCAACATGGAACTTGACTGTTGTGGCAAAGGATGGTTTTCCTTAGCCTGTTCAACTTGAATATGAGGTGAGTGAACGTGACTGTGTACTTTCTAGCCCACCCTAATCTCTGTACTATTATTTGACACAAAACAAATTATGGAAATATCAGATCTGTTATACGCTCTGTCTCAAGTAACGGCCCTTCAGAATTATCTAACAGCAAAACGAATTTCAGTTTTCAGCCAAAAATATATGGTGTAAATACCTTCAGCATTTAACACACTTGAATTGACTGATAAGATCAGTTATGACTTCAGCAAGATAAATGTCGACCATTCCGTCTTTTACTTGCGGTAAGGGTCATAAACCGAAGAAAATTACTAATAACGCATAGTACATGTTCTCTTTTGCAGATTCCCTGCACATTTTCAGACTCTTCAAAAATCAATTAATTGGTTATTCATTAAAGAAAAAAGTAGAATGTCACAAAAGTAAAGTAAAAAATAATGTTACAATTTTTCACCAAAATATTCCGGGACTGAAGAATAAAGTAGAAGAGCTCCTGGTTAGTTGAGATGACATTGAATCTGATAATGTAATAGATATGCTATGCCTGTCTGAGCAACACATTGTGTCTGATATGGAAAAGGTAGATATCAGTGGTTATATACTAGCTGCACATATGAGTGCAGAGAGGAGGAATTGACGTACGTGTTAGAAGATATCACTGTGTAAAAAGCTTATATACAAAAAAGTTTTGTCTAGAGTAACGTATAGAACATGTGCCTGTCAACTTAATTGTAACAGTATATAGGTCCCCTTCAGGAAACTTTCATTTATTCCTGGAAAACTTTGATGCCTTTTTGTGCTATCTGTCAGATAGGGGAAAGCAAATTATTATTTGTGGGGACTTCAATGATGATTCACTGAAAGAGTGTAATAGGAAGAATGACCTGAAAGTCTTGCTCAGTTCTTTCAATTTGGCATCGGTCATTAATTTTCCTACTCGGGTAGTAAAGGACAGCAGCACATTGGTAAGTAACACTTTTATAGACGAAGATAAGTTTAAAAACACAAATTCTTGTCCTGTTGAGAATGGCTTTTCTGATCATGATGCTCAGCTAGTTACAGTATATGACATAGCTCCATCCAGTAATTCTAAACTACCCTCCAAAGCTGTGCACTCAATTAATGACTCAACAATTAGAAATTTCAGAGAAAATCTTCAGCAGTTAGACTGGGATGAGGTGTACAAGAAACCCAATGCTAATTTACAATATAACATATTTCATGATACACTTGTAAGAGAATTTGAAAGCTGTTTCCCCAAGAAAGTGGTTAAATGTAATTATCAGAAACCATACAAAACACCTTGGCTTACTAAAGGAATAAAAATATCTTGTAACCACAAAAGGGAACTGTATCTAACAACAAGAAAGAGTAATGACCCAGAAACAGCCAAGCATTATAAAAACTACTGTGCTACATTAAGAAAGGTTATTAAGAAGTCCAGTAGCATGTGCATCATGTCTGAGATTAATACCTCTGATAACAAAATCAAAACAATTTGGAATATTATTACAAGGGAAACAGGACAACCAAGAGTACAGGTTGATCGCATTACCAAGGAAAGCAAATGGAAACTTGACAAACAACAAGCCGGAAGTCAAAAACATTTTGAATAATCATTTTTTATATGTTGTGAGGGGGAAAATAGGATCCAAATGTTCATTACAAGAAACAAGGCAGTTAATGGAAGAGGTCTTACACACACCATTCAATTGAAATTGCACCCAAATCTCCTTCTGAAATTAGGAAGATAATAAACTCTCTCAAGAATAAAAGCTCACATGGAATTGATGGCATTTCCAGCAGGATAATAAAAGCTTGTTCCCAAGAGATAAGTGGGATTCTTAGCCACATATGTAATAGCTCTATGAAGCAGGATATTTTCCCAGATAGACTGAAGTATGACATTGTTAAACCAATGCATATAAAAGGGGCTACATCTGATGTCAACAACTACCACCCAAACTCTCTTCTGACTGCCTTATCCATCATACTTTAAAAAGTAATGTGTTATACAGTAGCTTTACAACTTTGTAAAAAAAAAATTTAACAAAATGTCAGTTTGGTTTCCAGAAGGGTTTTTGAATGGAAAATGCCATATATACTTTCACTAATGAAATATTAAATGCTCTCACTAACCAGAAGTCACCTATTGGGATTTTTTGTGATCTCTCAAAGGCTTTTAATTTTGTAAATCATCAAATACTTATAGATAAGTTCAAGTACTGTGGTATGAATGGGACAGTGCTCAAATGATTTAAATCATACCTAACTGGAAGAGTGCAGAAATCTGAAATAAGAAGTCACATAATATGCAAAAAACTTGTGGTTCTCAAACTGGGGAACAATCAAGAATGGGGTGCTACAAGGTTCAGTCTTGGGTCCTCTGCTGTTCTTAATATATATTAATGACTTGCCATTCTATATTAACGAAGATGCAAAGTTGGTAATTTTGGCCAGTGATACATGTATAGCTATCACACTCAACTGACAAGAATTAACTGATGAAATTGTAAATGATGTTTTTCAGAAAATCATTAAGTGGTTCTCTGGAAATGGGCTTTCATTAAACTTTGACAAAGCACAGTATATACAGTTCCATACAGTAAATGCAATGACACCATTAATAAATATAGACTTCGATCAGAAATCGGTAGCTAAGGAAGAATATTCAAAATTTCTAGGTGTATCCATTGACGAGCAGTTGAACTGGAAAAAACACACTGAAGATCTGCTGAAACGTTTGAGTTCAGCTACTTATGTTATTAAGGTCATTGCAAAATTTGGAGATATACATCAAAGTAAATTAGATAACCTCTCCAATTTCCACTATCTGCTTTCGTATGTTATCATATTCTGGGGTAACTCAATATTGAGTAAAAGAGTGTTCATTGCACAAAAGCGTGTAATCAGAATAATTGCTGAAGCTCATCCAAGATCATCCTACAGACACTTATTTAATGAACTAGGGATCTTCACTGTAGCCACACTATATATATATATATATATATATATATATATATATATATATATATATATATATATATATATATATATATATATATTCAGATAGTGAAGGGTGACGAAAATTTAATAGTCATGGGTGGCTGGAATTCGGTAGTAGGAAAAGGAAGAGAAGGAACGTAATAGGTGAATATGGACTGGGGTAAAGAAATGAAAGAGGAAGCCGCCTGGTAGAATTTTGCACAGAGCACAACTTAATCATAGCTAACACTTGGTTCAAGAACCATAAAGGAAGGCTGTATACATGGAAGAAGCCTGGAGATACTGACAGGTTTCAGATAGATTATATAATGGTAAGACAGAGATTTAGGAACCAGGTTTTAAATTGTAATACATTTCCAGGATCAGATGTGGACTCTGACCACAAACTATTGGTTATGGCCTGTAGATTGAAACTAAAGAAACTGCAAAAAGGTGGGAATTTAAGGAGATGGGACCTGGATAAACTAAAAGAACCAGAGGTTGTACAGATTTTCAGGTAGAGCATAAGGGAACAATTGACAGGAATGGAAGAAAGAAATACGGTAGAAGAAGAATGGGTAGCTTTGAAGGATGAAGTAGTGAAGGCAGCAGAGGATCAAGTAGGTAAAAAGACGAAGGCTAGTAGAAATCCTTGGGTAACAGAAGAAATATTGAATTTAATTGATGAGAGGAGAGAATATAAAAATGCAGTAAATGAAGCAGGCAAAAAGGAATCCAGGCGTCTCAAAAACGAGATAGACAGGAAGTGCAAAATGGCTAAGCAGGGATGGCTTAGGACAAATGTAAGGATGTAGAGGCTTATCGCACTAGGGGTAAGATAGATACTGCCTACAGGAAAATTAGACCTTTGGAGATAAGAGAACCACTTATATGAACAGCAAGAGCTCAGATAGAAACCCTGTTCTAAGCAAAGAAGGGAAAGCAGAAAGGTGGAAGGAGTATATAGAAGGTTTATACAAGGGCGATGTACTTGAGGACAATATTATGGAAATGGAAGAGGATGTAGATGAAGATGAAATGGGAGATAAGATACTGCGAAAAGAGTTTGAAAGAGCACTGAAAGACCTGAGTCGAAACAAGGCCCCCGGAGTAGACAACATTCCATTGGACTACTGACGGCCTTGGGAGAGCCAGTCATGACAAAACTCTACCATCTGGTGGGCAAGATGTATGAGACAGGCGAAATACCCTCAGATTTCAAGAAAAATATAATAATTTCAATCCCAAAGAAAGCAGGTGCTGACAGATGTGAAAATTACCGAACTATCAGTTTAATAAGTCACAGCTGCAAAATACTAACGCGAATTCTTTACAGACGAATGGAAAAACTAGTAGAAGCCGACCTCGGGGAAGATCAGTTTGGATTCCGTAGAAATGTTGGAACACGTGAGGCAATACTGTCCCTACGACTTATCTTAGAAGCTAGATTAAGGAAGGGCAAACCTACGTTTCTAGCATTTGTAGACTTAGAGAAAGCTTTTGACAATGTTGACTGGTATACTCTCTTTCAAATTCTAAAGGTAGCAGGAGTAAAATACAGGGAGCGAAAGGCTACTTACAATTTTTACAGAAACCAGATGGCAGTTATAAGAGTTGAGGGACATTAAAGGGAAGCAGTGGTTGGGAAGGGAGTGAGACATGGTTGTAGTCTCTCCCCGATATTATTCGATATGTATATTGAGCAAGAAGTGAAGGAAACAAAAGAAAAATTTGGAGTAGGTATTAAAACCCAGGGAGAAGAAATAAAAATGTTGAGGTTCGCCGATGACATCGTAATTCGGTCAGAGACAGCGAAGGACTAGGAAGAGCAGTTGAACGGAATGGATAGTGTCTTGAAAGGAGGATATAAGATGAACATCAACAAAGCTAAACGAGGATAATGGAATGTAGTCGAATTAAGTCAGGTGATACTGAGCGAATTAGATTAGGAAATGAGTCACTTAAAGTAGTAAAGGAGTTTTGCTATTTTGGGAGCAAAATAACTGAGGATGCGAATTAGAGAGGATATAAAATGTAGACTGGCAATGGCAAGGAAATCGTTTCTGAAGAAGAGAAGTTTGTTAACATCGAGGATAGATTTATGTGTCAGGAAGTCATTCTGAAAGTATTTGTATGGAATGTAGCATTGTATGGAAGTGAAACATGGACGATAACTAGTTTGGACAAGAAGAGAATAGAAGCTTTCGAAATGTGGTGCTACAGAAGAATGCTAAAGATTAGTTATGTGATCTACCCATCTAATGAGGAAGTACTGAATAGGATTGGGGAGAGGAGAAGTTTGTGGCACAACTTGACCAGAAGAAGGGATTGGTTGGTAGGACGTGTTCTGAGGCATCAAGGGATCATGAATTTAGTATTAGAGGGCAGCGTGGAGGGTAAAAATCGTAGAGGGAGACTAAGAGATGACTACACTAAGCAGATTCAGAAGGATGTAGGTTGCAGTAGGTATTGGGAGATGAAGAAGCTTGCACAAGATAGAGTAGCATGGAGAGTTGCATCAAACCAGTCTCAGGACTGAAGACCACTACAACAACATTTATGAAATTTGTTATTACCAATCCGAAGAAATTCAAAACTAACAGTAGTGTACATGGCTACAACACTAGGAGAAAGGATGATCTTCTTATCTTCACTACTCTAGGCTAAATCTACACTACTGGCCATTAAAAATGCTATATCAAGGAGAAATGCAGATGATAAACATGTGTTCATTGGAGAAATACCGGATGATCAAAAAGTCAGTATAAATTTGAAAATTGAATAAATCACAGAATAATGTAGATAGGGAGGTACAAATTGACACACATGCTTAGTGTGACATGCGGTTTTATTAGAACCAAAAAAATATAAACGTTCAAATAACGTCCGACAGATGGCGCTTCATCTGATCAGAATAGCAATAATTAGCATAACAAAGTAAGACAAAGCAAAGATGATGTTCTTACAGGAAATGCTCAATATGTCCACCATCATTCCTCAACAATAGGTGTTGTCGAGGTATAATGTTGTAAACAGGACTGTAAAGCATGTCCACAGTTATGGTGAGGCATTGGCGTCGGATGTTGTCTTTCAGCATCCTTGGAGATGTCGGTCGATCACGATACACTTGCGACTTCAGGTAAACCCCAAAGCCAATAATCACACGGACTAAGGTCTGGGGACCTGGGAGGCCAAGCATGACGAAAGCAGCGGCTGAGCACACGATCATCACCAAACGACGCGGGCAAGAGAACTTTCACGGGTCTAGGAATTCTTTTTTTTTGTCCTAATAAAACCCCATGTCAATCCAAGCATGTGTGTCAATTTTTACCTCTATCTACATCATTCCGTGGTTTCTTAAGTTTAAAATTTATACTGTCTTTTTGATAAGCCGATATATTATACTAGAACTCACATGTGATTACATTTTCACGCAGTTTGGGTGCATAGATCCTGAGAAATCAGTACACAGAACAACCACCGCTGGCCGTAAAAACGGTATAGATACGCCTGGGCATTGAGTCAAACAGAGCTTGTATGGCGTGTACAAGTACAGCTGCCCATGCAGCTTCAACACGATACCACAGTTCGTCAAGAGTAGGGACTGACGTATTTTCACGAGCCAGTTGCTCGGTCACCATTGACCAGACGTTTTCAATTGGTGAGAGGTCTGGAGAATGTGCTGGTCAGGGCAGCAGTCGACCATTTTTTGTGTCCAGAAAGACGCGTACAAGACCTGCAACATGCGGTGGTGCATTATATAGGGTTTCGCAGGGATCGAATGAAGGGTAGAGCCATTGGTCGTAACACACCTGAACTGTAACGTCCACTGTTCAAAGTGCTGCCAATGCGAACAAGAGGTGACGGAGACGTATAAGCAATGGCACCCCATACCATCACGCCAGGTGATACGCCATTATAGGGATGACGAATACACGCTTCCAATGTGCGTTCATCGCATTGTCGAGAAACACGGATGCGACCATCAGTATGCTGTAAACAAAACCTGGATTCATCCGAGAAAATGACGTTTTGCCATTCGTGCACTCAGGTTCGTCGTTGAGTACACCATCGCAGGCGCTCCTGTCTGTGATGCACCGTCTAGGGTAACCGCAGCCATGGTCTCCGAGCTGATGGTCCATGCTGCTGCAAACGTCGTCGAACTGTTCGTGCAGATGTTATCTTGCAAACGCCCCAATCTGTTGACTCAGAGCTGCACGATCCGTTACAGCCATGTGGATAAGATGCCTGTCATCTCGACTGCTAGTGATACGAGGTCGTTGGGATCCAGCACGGCGTTCCGTATTACCCTCCGGAACCCAACGATTCCATACTCTGCTAACAGTCATTGGATCTCAACCAACGTGAGCAGCAATCAACGTTTCACCAGGCAACGCCGGTCAACTGCTGTTTGTGTATGAGAAATCGGTTGGAAACTTTCCTCATGTCAGCACGTTGTATGTGTCGCCACCGGCGCCAACCTTGTGTGAACGTTCTGAAAAGCTAATCATTTGCATATAACAGCATTTTCTTCCTGTCGGTTAAATTTCGCGTCTGTAGCACGTCATCTACGTGGTGTAGCAATTTTAATGGCCAGTAGTTTAACTCTGGTTCAGAAAGGGGTAAATAATGCTGCCACAAAAGTCTTTTGTCACTTACCTAATAACATCAAAAGTCCGACAGATAGTCATATAGCATTTAAAAGAATTTCTGAATGGCGACTCCTTCTACTCATTAGATGCATTTTTGGGTATAATAAGTGGGTAATTTCCCAGCACCCCACAAAAAAAATTAAAAAACATTAAGTGTCATGTAATATTTTGTGTGATGTAATATCTTGTACAGGCACCTTCTGTTAACCTGACACGTTCCACATGATTACGAAGTGTTGTATTCATGACCAGTACTAATTTAATCTAATGTAATTATCCTCAATATAACTGACTGAACTGGTTTGTTCCACTTCATGTCGGCTCATACTGTCATGCACGGATATTTATTCAATATGAATGAGTCTCGTGGTCTGCCACTAAACCATGTTGTAAGTGTACATGATTCTATACAATCGTTGAAACATATCATCTTGCATACTTTCATACATATATAATATTAGCTGTATTTCACTTAATGTTATTTTCCTGCAGATACTGAAATTCATTACCTGATTCTCTAAAACTGGTCATTTATTTTGTATTTTACAATGTTTAATAACATATCTGCAGTGCAGACAATTGAGGGGGCTTGGCAGCTAGGTGTCGCTAACCATAAGCACAATTTGTAATGGAATGTTACAAAACCACAGCTACTATACTTAAAATTCTACATAATCCAAAACAGGGTGCGTCAAATATGTAACGAAAAGATTTATAACATAAAAATAGGTACACAGTGTAACATTAATTGAAATTACAAACACTAACTCTCAAATAGGTGCCTACATCATGTGTACTACATAATGAAATTAATAAAAATCACCACACAGACACACGAAAATAATTACAGACATAGTTCGAGCTCGTGAAAACAGAGCCAAGCACATGCACAAACACGAGAGCAGGCCTTGGGCGGCTCGGGGCCACGGACAGGAAACAAATGGATAGGGCCATAATATTAGGACATGGATGAAATACAACAGTCTCTCATACAATGAAAAATAGGCGTTCGGTGTAAATTTGTTTTGTTCATTTAGAATTATAGTTGGGTGGTCTTTATTGAACCCTTAGATCTCTGTTTCCACCATAAGCTTTAATAGGCGGCCAACTGGAGCAGTAAATATGACTTACATGTTGATATCTATGTTGGTTACAGTATACTTGTGCTCTGTAAGGTGTAATCCAAACACACTTTTGTTCTGCAGATGTGTATAGTCCCTAAAGATAATTGCATCTGTATTTCTACCTGTCTGACCAACATAAAATTTATCACAGTGTTTTTTGGATTCTTCTGAACTTCAAAGTTTCATCTGCATCTGCATATACACACACAGCCAACAAGTCCTACGTATGGTACGTTCCGAAGTGCACCTTGTACCACTGCTAGTCATTTTCTACCCTATTCCACTCGCAAATCTAGCACGGGAAAACAACTGTCTTAAAGCGTCTGTATGAGCCATGATTTATCTTATTTTCATGGTCTTTGAGCGAAATGTCCATTGGCGGTAGCAGATTCATTCTGCAGTCACCTTCAAATGACGGCTCTCTAAATTTTTCTGAATAGTGTTTCACAAAAACAACGTTGTCCTAGCTCCATAGATTTCCATTCCATATATACATGTCCAAAAGAACAGACACCATCATTGATTCTGCAACCTTATATTTTCACTAGTCAACAATGAAATTGTTTCGGGCTCAAAAATAGCTAATTCTCATGTATTTCCATCGGCTGAATTAAAAATCACCATAAAAATGACAGATAAGCTCTTGCATTGGAGATAAAGTAAAATTTCATTTTTTTCCAAACGTTTTCAGCTTGGGGTAGATCTTGTTTTCGGAGTTGCCATAAGTGTCCAATAACAAAACACAAATGCTCTTAAGCTGTTTTTAAGTCATAAACATAGATACTGTTGCTGTGGCTATGAGTTTCATACAGTTTCTGCTGTAATTAAGCAGAATTTCTCGTTTGAGAGTGCTTTTGTAGTGTAAAATTCGTAAAAACGCCACGAGTAAATAAAGTGAATAATTTTTTTCTTTTTTTTACTATTACGGTGAAACAACAATTTCCTCGCAGAAAACCAATCTGACTCCTCTTGTGAAGACTGACTATAAGCATTATTTCGGTATGAACGTAGTAGGCCAGGATAAGTCTTGTGTTCCATGTATCTGTTGCAACACATGTTCAGTTACGCTGCGAGAATGGCTGAAGAATAAGAAACGACCTACGGCTTTTGCTGTCCTATGATTTAGCTGGAGCGTACGAACCATACAGATGATTGCTATTTCTGCTTGACTCCACCCGTAAAGGCTGGACTGTCTATGAAGAAAAGAAGAACAGTTCAGTACCCTAATCTTAGATCTGCTAACAGGCCAATTCAGCATTCGGAGAGTTTACCAGTTCCTCTCCACCCGAAAATTCGGTGTTTGAAGTAGAGAATGAAGACAGTGTGGAACAAAAATAAGAATAAGAATAAGAAGAACCAAACAAGCTTTCCATATCCGTTAACCCTGATTTTGAGGGAAAATATGATAAACCGCACAGAGAAAATCCGAATTGAATGATCTGATTAGAGACCTTTAGCTGTCAAAGGAGAAGGCAGAAATTCTTCAGTCTCGATTACAGCAATGGAATCTACATCTACATCTACGTGGTTACTCTGCAATTCAAATTTAAGTACTTGGCAGAGGGTTCATCGAACCACAATCATACTGTCTCTCTACCATTCCACTCCCTAACAGCGCGCGGGAAAAACGAACACCTAAACCTTTCTGTTCGGGCTCTGATTTCTCTTATTTTATTTTGATGATCATTCCTACCTATGTAGGTTGGGCTCACCAAAAATTTTAGCATTCGGAAGAGAAAGTTGGTGACTGAAATTTCGTAACTAGATCTGGCCGCGACGAAAAACGTCTTTGCTTTAATGACTTCCATCCCAACTCGCGTATCATATCTGCCACACTCTCTCCCCTGTTACGTGATAATACAAAACGAGCTGCCCTTTTTTGCACCCTTCCGATGTCCTCCGTCAATCCCACCTGGTAAGGATCCCACAACGCGCAGCAATATTCCAACAGAGGACGAACGAGTGTAGTGTAAGCTGTCTCTTTAATGGACTTGTAGCATCTTCTAAGTGTCCTGCCAATGAAACGCAACCTTTGGCTCGCCTTCCCCACAATATTATCTATGAGGTCTTTCCAACTGAAGTTGTTCGTAATTTTAACACCCAGGTACTTACTTGAATTGACAGCCTTGAGAATTGTACTATTTATCGAGTAATCGAATTCCAATGGATTTCTTTTGGAACTCATGTGGATCACCTCACACTTTTCGTTATTTAGCGTCAACTGCCACCTGCCACACCATACAGCAATCTTTTATAAATCGCTTTGCAACTGATACTGGTTTTTGGATGACCTTACTAGACGTAAATTACAGCATCATCTGCGAACAACCTAAGAGAACTGCTTAGATTGTCACCCAGGTCATTTACATAGATCAGGGACAGCAGAGGTCCCAGGACGCGTCCCTGGGGAACACCTGATATCACTTCAATTTTACTCGATGATTTGCCTTCTATTACTATGAACTGCGACCTTCCTGACCTGAAATTACGAATCCAGTCGCACAACTGAGACGATACCCCATAGGCACGCAGCTTGATTAGAAGTCGCTTGTGAGCAACGGTGTCAAAAGCTTTCCGGGAATCTAGAAATACAGAATCAACTTGAGATCGCCTGTCGATAGCGGCCATTGCTTCGTGCGAATAAAGAGCTAGCTGCGTTGCACAAGAAGGTTGTTTTCTGAAACCATGCTGATTACGTATCAATAGATCGTACCCTTCAAGGTGATTCATAATGTTTGAATACAATATATGCTCCAAAACCCTACTGCAAACCGACGTCAGTGATATAGGTCTGTAGTTCGATGGATTACTCCTACTACCCTTCTTAAACACTGGTGCGACCTGTGCAATTTTCCAATCTGTAGGTACAGATCTATCGATGAGCGAGCGGTTGTATATGATTGCTAAATAGGGCGCTATTGTATCAGCGTAATCTGATGAAAGGAACCTAATCAGTATACAATCTGGACCTGAAGACTTGCCCGTATCAAGCGATTTGAGTTTATTCGCAACCCCTAAGGTATCTACTTCTAAGAAACTCATGCTAGCAGCTGTTCGTGTTTCAAATTCTGGAATATTCCATTCGTCTTCCCTGGTGAAGGAATTTCGGAAAACTGCCTTCAATAACTCCGCTTTAGCGGCACAGTCGTCGGTAACAGTGCCATCGGCACTGCGCAGCGAAGGTATTGACTGCGTCTTGCTGCTTGTGTACTTTACATACGACCAGACCTTCTTCGGATTCTCTACCAAATTTAGAGACAATGTTTCGTTGTGGAACCAATTAAAGGCATCGCGAAAGTATTGTTACAGTCTCACAAAACAGAAAACGTCACACTGAAATGCTTCCCATTTTGCTTGCTGCAACATGAATGGCTTGATGAAGTCTTTAAATTTAAACATGATCCGTCTATATGGAGTCTATTCATAGACTCACAAATCTTAGCTTGAAAGCTGTATTACATCACAATGCCAACCGCTTTCCTTCTGTTCCTAGTGGTCATGCAGTTCACACAAACGAGACATATGCAAATACGAGAGCTCTCTTGGACTCAGTCAAATATCATGAACACAAGTGGAAAATCTGTGGAGATCTAAAAGTCATTGCCATACTCTTAGGAATGCAACTGTGGTACACAAAACATTGCTGCGTTTTATGTATGTGGGGCAGTAGAGATAGGAAATAGCATTATATTCAAGCAGACTGGCCTGGAAGAAATCTAAACACTAGCGAAAAATGTCGTT
This sequence comes from Schistocerca gregaria, assembly GCF_023897955.1. Taxonomy (NCBI): domain Eukaryota; kingdom Metazoa; phylum Arthropoda; class Insecta; order Orthoptera; family Acrididae; genus Schistocerca; species Schistocerca gregaria. The sequence goes on along the minus strand of NC_064922.1, from coordinate 707,262,445 downwards.
GCCGAGCCTTCCGTGGACTCAAAAGATGTTCTTCTTCCACCCCTGCATATCAAGCTGGGTTTGATGAAGAATTTTCTCAAAGGTATGAACCAAGAAGGAAGGGTCTTTAAGCACATAGGAAAGAAATTTCCGAAATTAGGCGATGCAAAAATTAAGAAAAGTATTTTTATCGGGCCACAAATTCGAGAACTTGTAGAGGATCCTGCATGTGACCAAGTTTTGGTGGGCAATGGAAAAGAAGCTTCCTAAGCCTCCAAGGGAGTTGTTCGTGGATTTTTAGGCAACAAAGAGATGACAACTACATTCACTTGGTGGCAGTGCTCCAGATAAATACCATAACGTTGGATACCACGTGCCCCTTAAAAATCATTTTCTCCACTGCCACCTAGTCTCTTACCCTCATAGTTGTGGAGCTGTCAGTGATGAACATGGAGAAAGACTCCTTCAAGAAATTCTTGTTATAGAACTAAAATATCAGGGCTGAAGCAATGCTTGCGGGTTCCTGTTGGTCTATGTGTAGGGATGCTCTGGAACTCCTTTATAAGAGGTAGGCTAAAAGACGACGAACTCATGTAGCCACCACACGATTCTCTTCAGACCCAACCATCTGCGAGGTATTCTTCCAGCAATTTAGAACTCTTAAAATGTAACTACCATTTAAATAAACTCAAATACCCTTTCAATGTTATTAGCTCGTGTAATTAAAATGTATCTGTTTCTCTTAATCCGTTATTGTGAAATACTTCCACCTAGTGTGTATCAAAGAAGGTAGAAATTTTTCATTGTCATATTCGTTTTTGTACATCCAAAATTAGTAAGAATTGTCTCACAAAGTGGAGAAAACATACATATATTGTTTTTTGTTGTTGACCAGTGATAATTAGGCAAAGAAATAATGATATTAACTGGTAGTGGCCACTGACATAAATCAATAGTGAATATTGCAAATGTATGCCGGACCGGATTTTTCCGTTTCTCACGAACGTTCGGCTTCACTGCCTCGGCCATTCGGACGCGGTCGATTACCGACCTAAATTTCCAACTTATCCACACACTTCTGACGTAATGCCGTAAAGCCCCTATGATGATCGTTTCTCCCTACCCTCGTTGGCGCAAACCGATATATTTCCCATTCGGGAGGAAAGTTGGTGATGAAATTACGTGAGAAGATTCAGCCGAAACGAAAAACCCTTTTGTTTTAATTATGTCCACCCCAAATCCTGTATCATGTTCGTGACACTCTGTGCCCTATTTCTCGATAATACAGAAAGTGCTACACTTCTTTGAACTTCCTAGTTGCACTCCATTGATTCTCCCTCATAAGGATCCCACACCATGCAGCAGTACTCCAAAAGAGGACAGACAGGCGTAGTGCAGGCAGTCTCTTTAGTAGATCACTTACATTTTCTAAGTGTTCTGCCTATAAAACGCAGTCTTTTGTTTGCCTCCTTCACAGAATTTTCTGTGTGTTCTCTCCAATTGAAGTTGTTCGTAATTCTAATTCCTAGATATTTAGGAGAAATTACGGCCTTTAGATTTGACTGATTTATCGTGTAACCGGTGTTTAACGGATTCATTTTATCACTCATATGGATGACCTCACACTTTTCATTATTTAGGGTCAAATGCCGATTTTCGCACCATACAGATATCTTTACTAAATCATTTTGCAATTTTTTTGCTCTTCTGACGACTTTACTAGGCGATAAACGACAGCATCATCAGCAAATAACCTAAGACGGCTGCTCAGGTTGTCTCCTAAATCGTTTATGCAGATATGGAACAGAAGAGCGCCTATAACATTAGCTTGGGGAACTAAAAACGGTTGATTGGTCGATTCAGGGAAAGGGACCAAACAGCAAGGTCATCGGTCCCATCGGATTAGGGACGGATGGGGAAGAAGAGCGATTGTGCCCTTTCAAAGGAACCAACTCGGCATTTGCCTGGAGAGATTTAGGGAGATTATGGAAAACCTCAATCAGGATGGACGGACGCGGGTTTCAACCGTCGTCCTACCAAACGCCACTCCAGTGTACTAACCACTGTATCACCTCGCTCCGTGGGAACGCCAAAAATCACTTCCGTTTTAATCCATGACTTTGCGTCGATTAGTACGAAATCTGACCTCTATGACAAGATATCCGACTCACGTAACTGAGACGATATTCCATAGGCATACAATTTTACTGCAAACAGCTTGTGTGGCACAATCTCAAAAACATCCTGGAAATCTAGAAATACGGAATAAATTTGAAATCCCTTGTTAGTAGCATTAAAAACTATGTGTGAGTAAAGAGATAGTTGTGTTTCACAAGAATGATGTTTTCTAAACCCATATTGGCTATGTCAATAGACCGATGTCGCCTTGATGGAGAGCCACCTAAAGACATAATTGTAAGATAGGTTAAAGTTAGATACAGTGGGAAGAAATGAAGTTCCGTGGCAGGAGGAAACAGACGTCTGGTCAGGTGAATGCAAGGTTATAAATACAAAATCAAGTAAGGGTAATGCAGAAGTAGGTAGAATAATGAATAAAAAAAATAGGAACGCGGATAAGCAACTTTGTATAGCATAGTGAACACATTATTGTAGCCAAGTTAGACACGAAGCCCACGCCTACCACAGTAATACAAGTTTACATGCCAACTAGCTCCGCAGATGATAGTCATGGAGGACTGGAATTCGATAGTAGGAAAAAGAAGAGAAGGAAAAGTAGTAGGTGAATATGGATTGGGGCTAAGAAATGAAAGAGGAATTCGCCTGGTAGGATTTTGCACAGAGCATAATTTAATCATAGTTAAAGCTTGGTTTAAGAATAATGAGAGATGGTTGTATACGTGGAAGAGACCTGGAGACACCGGAAGATTTAAGATGGTAAGACACAGATTTCGAAACCAGGTTTATGTTGTAAGACATTCCCAGAGGGAGATGTGGACTCTGACCACAATTTACTGGTTATGAACTGTAGATTAAAACTAAAGAAACTGCGAAAAGGTAGAAATTTAAGGAGATGGGACATGGATAAACTGAGAGAACATTAACATTTTAGAGAATGTCAGAGAGAGCATTAGGGAACAATCGAGAAAAGCAGGGTAAAGAAATACATTAGAAGAAGAACTGGTAACTTTGAAAGATGTAATAGTGAAAGTAGCAGCGGATCAAGTAGGTAAAAAGACGAGGGATAGTACAAATCCTTGGGTAACAGAAGACATATTGAATTTCATTGATGAAAGGAGCAAATATAAAAATGCAGTAAATGAAGCAGGTGAAAAGGAGTGCAAACTTCTTAAAAATGAGATCGACAGGAAGTGCAAAGTGGCTAAGGAGACAGGGCTAGATGACAGATGTAAGGCTGCAGAGGCATACATCACTAGGGGTAAGGTAGATATTGCCTACAGGAAAATTAGAGATCCTTGGAGAAAAGAGAACCACCTGTATGAATATCAAGAGCTCAAATGCAAAATCAGTTGTAAGCAAAGAAGGAAAAGCAGGAAGGTGGAAGGAGTATATAAAGGATCTATACAAGGGCGATGTACTTGAGGGCAATATTATGGAAGTGAAAGAGGACGTAGATGAAGATGAAATGGGAGATATGATACTGCGTGAAGAATTTGACAGAGCGCTGAAAGATTGAAAGGCCCCGGGAGTAGACTTCATTGCATTAGAACTACTGATGGCGTTGACAGAGCGCTGAAAGACCGAAAGGCCCCGGGAGTAGACAACATTCCATTAGGACTACTGATAGCCTTGGGAGAGCCAGTCACGACAAAGCTGTATCATTTGGTGAGCAAGATGTATGAGACAGGCGAAATACTCTCAGATTCCAAGAAGAATATAGTAATTCCAATCCCAAAGATAGCAGGTGTTGACAGGTACGAAAATTGCCGAACTCTCAGTTTAGTAAGTCACGGCTCCAAAATACTAGCACGAATTGTTTACTGACGAATGGAAAAACTGGTAGAAGCCGACCTTGAGAAAGGTCAGTTTAGATTCCATAGAAATGTTAGAACATGAGAGGCAATACTGGCCCCACGACGTACCTAGAAGACAGATTAAGGAAATGCAAACCTACTTTTCTAGGACTTGTAGACTTAGAGAAAGTTTTTGTTAGTGTTGACTGGAGCACTCTCTTCCACATTCTGAAGGTAGCAGGAGTAAAATTCAGGGAATGAAAGACTATTTATAATTTGTACAGGAACCAGATGGCATTCATAATATGAAAGGGAAGCAGTGGTTAAGAAGGGAGTGAGACAGGCTTGTAGCCTATCCCCGATGTTATTCAGTCTGTATACTGAGCAAACAACAAAGGAAAATTTGGAGCAGGAATTAAAATCCATAGAGAAGAAATAAAAACTATCAAGAGTAAATCGAGCAAACCTATAGTTGTGACGACCACGGCGGACAGAGCCATCACACCGACGTCATCTCAGACGCCGTCGCAATCTGTTCCACCGTGCGACCGTGGCGCGGGGCGCGGACGGCGGAGAGAGCGCGCCACGGGCGGAGGGTATTTAAATCGGCCGCCGCCGCGACCGAACCCAGTTCCCTCTGAGCAGTAATAGCGTACGGATCTCCGTGCCGGCACGTTCACAGGAGCTTAGTCCGTCAGTTCACCTGATGATGGCGACGTGTTTGATCGCCGAAATATTGTATCCGTTGGACACTATAGACCGGCAGTACACCCGTGGATATTTTGATTATCAAATACGCCGGGAGAAACTCAAAAATCACAAAAACTTTGATGTTTACCGGCGATATTGTGATTCTGTCAGTGACAGCCAAGGGCGTGGAAGAGGAATTGAACAAGATGGACAGTAACTTGGAAAGACGATATAAGATGAACAACAACAAAAGCAAAACGAGGATAATGGAATGTAGTCGAATTAAGTCGGGTGGTGCTGAGGGAATTAGATTAGGAAATGAGACACTTAAAGTAGTAAAAGGAGTTTTGCTATTTGGCGAGTAAAATAACTGATAATGGTCGAAGTAGAGAGGATATAAAATGTAGACTGACAATGGCAAGGAAAGCGTTTCTGAAAAAGGGAAATTTGTTAACATCGAGTATTGATTTAAGTGTAAGGAAGACTTTTCTGAAAGTGTTTGTATGGAAGTGAAACGGGGACGATAAGTAGTTCAGACAAGAAGATAATTGATGCTTTTCAAATATGTTGCTACAGAAGAATGCTGAAGATTAGATGGGCAGATCATGTAACTAATCAGGAGATAATTAATAGAACTGGGGAGAAGAGGAACATTTGGCACAACTTGACTAGAAAAAGGGATCAATAGGTAGGACACATTCTGAGGAACCATGGGATCACCAATTTAACATTGCTGGAAAGCGTGGAGGCTAAAACTCGTAGAGGGAGACATAGAGATGAATACACGTAGCAGATTCAGAAGGATGTAGGTTGCAGTAGTTACTCGGAGATGAAGAAGATTGTTGGAAAAGCCTCAGATCTTGATAAAACAGCTGTATCATTTGAAGACTGACTACCGCTGCTTAAGCAGAGAAAAATAAAACTTTACACTTCAAGAAACGCTGCTGTACTCTTTCACAACGCAATTTGTGAGTCGCTACGAGGTAATTGATGACGAAACATCGCTGGAAGCAACAATGTGTAAAGATAAGTAGTGGAATGTTCACCTAAGTTTTCGTCGAAGTATACTCGCACACAGGGCTATACTTATCGATATGGTATTAAAAAATAGTGTATCGACAGAAGAAACTGCATACAATCGACTTCTATGGCCTACATGTCTTGGTCTATAACGGGTCTGCCAACAGAGGATATAAAAAAATGCAAATAAGTATGGTGCAAGTGGTGACAGGTTTCTTTGACAGAGAGGGCAGCACAAACATTGGAATATCTTAACGGCCAGACCCGAGAAGAAAGACGCTGTGTATCTTGCAAAAACTTGCATAGCATTTGCAAATAATCAGTTTTACACGATAAAACAATGAAGATTCATTATTTTTGTTTTTGCTAATTCCTTATATAACATAAAAACAGCTGTTACAGAGGCAAAAAAGATAGCATACTTGTATGTAGTTCATGGAAATATAAGTTTATAGTGATTCATAGAATATAAATGTGCTTGTACATGCAGTTATAAATATCCTTCCCTTCCAGGCCTTATCTTATTTCTCAAGAAGACTATGCTAACTTCCACACTTGACCTGTGTGAATCAGTCTAACCTTGTCTTTCTATCATCTCTCTCTAGCGTGCTATCGACAGTGTACACGTAATGAGCGAGTAAAACTCCAAACTTCGACTAATGTAAGTGTCTGTAGCAATGAAACGCTGTTCTTGGTATCGGTGGTTGTCAATGGAGTAAGGGAGTCTGTAATTTCGTAAAGGCACAAGCGTTGCTCTTACACCTGCGCGTAACGCTGAAGCTATCTCTAATCTACCATAGGCTGCTTGTAGCAAGTAGAAGCTCAAGTAACACATTTACCTCAAATTTCATTTTGGATGTTACTGAGATTCTTCGTTAAAGTTTCGATCAAGACTCGTGTCATCATTTGCACATCCACGTTTAATTTAAGGCCGTTTGGTAGTTTATTAAGAGGATGACTGCATGATTATGTCTTGTGTATGGTGATGATCGGCCCGTCGACATCATATATCTTATATTCCCAACATTTTTGTCTTGTTAAATGTTTTGATTATGGCAATGAAATAAATAAATAAAAATAAAGAGACAAGGTAGAAGTCAAAATATCTTCTACAGAATCTGCATTTGGAGAAAATAATTACTTTCTTATTGTTCCCTATTTAGTTCATTTATTGAATATTCTGCTTTCGGCTTCTAAGGTTATCATGAAATAATAGCCAACTATAACCAACCGATCATGAAATAACATGGGACAGACAGCTGAGGTACAAGTTAAAACATCTGCAGTTATGAAGTTAAACTTAACACACATACCTCATGCATCTAAACTTCTACATTCTAAAAAATGAAATTGATTTGAATGTTCTAAACTTGTAATTTTGATGAAATTGGTAGAGGGAAAGCAAAGAATTACATTTATGCATTTAGATAGGGTTGTTGCTATATCTCTACCTAATTGTCGCAACACTTTTGACCGATGTGTGAGGCCAACACATTGTAAATATATAATTTAACGTCAATACGATTGCTACAGTCAGTTGCCAGCTGAAGACAGCATGGATAGTCGGAAATTCGTTTAATGAACGTATAATATTTGTTTTGGAACGTTTAGAAAGTATATCTTTTTTTGTTATTGATACAGTCAGTTGTCACTTAGTGATAGCCTGGATAATAGAAAGTTGAGGTAATGAATACGTAATAATTGTTGTAGATGATTTAGAAAGGGTATTATTTTTGTTATCTTATTCTACCAAGCACCGACGAAGAATTCAGTTAAAACAATTATTAATTAGCTGAGTGGTTTAATGAACTTAAAATGACGGCTTAAGAAGGAAATGCTAATGGATGTCTGTATTGAAACAGCTAATTCCATCATGTGAATCACAACGAAACAGATATTCTTTATTTTGAAGTAATAATAGACAGATCTGACACTAAAAATGTAAAGGGATTTGTTATTTATCGAAGTGTTTCCTTTCCTATTATACTATTCACTTCCAAGGAAAGTAAACCTGTCAGTGTCTGAATTTTTTATCATTAGCACAATGTGTATCATTCCAGGTACATAATCATTCTAAAGTTATGCCATAAGTAGAACAAATCAGATGAATATCTTACAGCCATTTTAACGGGATGAAGTAGGTCAAGAATAAGCTGTGCGTGTCTGTTATTAAATTAAATAACACTGAACTAATTCCCTTGCGCAGTGTGATATACAGAGCGAGTGGCCGTTGTACAACTGACGCTCGGAAAGAATGACATAACACGAAATTTATAAACCGGGGTGTACGTTGTCTCGTGGGTTTTACGCAACAGTATGCCGTAACATATTGTATGGTCACTCCGAACAAAGCACATTTCAGAGAGTTAATTAAATCTTTTTCTACGTAGTCTGTTATCGTGTCTGTCAAGTAGTACATTCGTTCCTGTTATGACACATTCTGCGAAGGGAAACGTAATATAAAGTAATGCAAGAAAATGTCACTCTTGCAGCACACGAAGTTTTAATGAGTCTAGACGGGGTTGAATGCGAGTATATACGACTAAGATATGATTGTTTAGTCTACAAAATTGTATGATATGTATCACAGTGCGATTCCCTTTTGGGTTTCGTTGGGCTTTCTACAAAAAAAGACCAGGAACTTTTTAAAGCACGTATCGCTTCACATTAAAGTTTCGCTTTTAAGCTCAGTCTTGTGAAGATGTAGCTGCACTTTAGAGGTTTAGAGGTGCGTATGGACACAGGTTCAGTAACACATAGAGTGAAAATATGTAAAGCAAGCCATTGAAGGTCGTTGATACCGAGGATGCAAGAGACGAGGGAATACAATTTATGGAGAGGAGGTGATGAGATAGCCAGTTTAATGCTTCACCAGCTATTATGATATTTGCTTGGGTTGATGTCTAGGAAAACAGGAAACCTAATTCATGATGGTCTAATGGATAATTAAATTTCATTACATCCAAACACATGTCCAGCAACTCAGCTATTGCACCGTCTCATCCCGTGTAAGGAATATCTTGAATACGCGTTTTGACGTGGCCTCTGGAGTAAACGGCTCGATTCCGTTGCTCAGGGTCAGTTTAGATAGGCGCTAAACGGAGGATCCGGGTTTAATTCCCGGTTGTGCGAAGGATTTTCCCTTAGTTGGATGACTGGTGCGGGGTGCATTCAGCCTCGTGATGCACATCGAGAAGATAGTTGGACGAATAGTTGCGGCTCCAAGATCTAGAAAGCCGGAAAAACGGCTGGAGAACGGTGTGTTCACCGCATAGGCCACCATACTGCTTCCGCATGACATCGCAAGCCACAGGATGTCACGGTGGACAATAGATATCCCTCGGGCGTCACGGTCTGGCGACGAGGTCGTTTGCAGAATGAATGTTCCGCTCGTGCTCAAGTGGAACTACAGATGATTTGCGAACGAATGCGTACAGCTTTTAAGATTCAGTGCCCTCACAGGAGGCGTCACCAACGTCAATGGTGCCATTGTTAATTATCAGAGAATATGTTATACTCCATTAAATGTTAAACATTTCGTCATTTTTTCTGTTCTCCGTCTTTCCATTAGTTGCTTTAAATTCGTGGAGGTACGTACCATAAATGCAACTAACTGAAATCAGTTTGTTAACTTGCCATACGCGTTTCGCTTCTGTTATTTAGGAAGCATCAGCAGTGGCGATTTTCACTCATGTGAGTTGACAGCGCTGGACATCAGTTGCATAGACGGTACATATCTCCACGAAGTTAAACATTTCAATAGGTCTGTATCACCCATAGATGAATGGAAAATAGCAAGACTTGCACTTTAGTTGGCAGGCAAGTTCAGAGCCACCGATAACCACAAAACTGGAGATTCGTATGTACAGGTCAAATGTCTTCAGTAGAAATTGAGGCAAGTGATAAACTGTGACTCATTGGCAGAATACTGAGAAAATGCAGTCAATCTACAAAGAAGCCTGCTTAAGAATTACTTGTGTGTCCTGTAACAGAATATATCTCAGTTGTGTGGGAATCATACTAAACAGAAGCTACAGAAGACACTGACGTGTTCAAAGAAGGGTCTTGTTTGGCTTTCTGAATGTGACATGGAACTACTGAAAAACCTCTTGCCATGATAAGGTAGAGATCGAAAATAATATTGGTTCATAGTGACCATTACTGGTTATTTGTGACAAATATTCTTAACCATTCATCCTGCGAAAGCATACATACACAATTTCAAGAATCGCTATTAAGTGAAGAATACATTGTTCATCCCCCTTACACATCTCTCCCATAGGGACCGTGCAGACGAGGCCAGACTTGACGCAGTACGCACGGAGGCATTGAAGCAGTCATCCTGCTCGCGTTCCATACGCGACTGGAAAGGGAAAAACCCCTAACCTGTCATACCATGCCAGATATTCTCTACCACAGTCGTTTGCGGAGTGTGTGTACTGATCAATAAGTAGAGGACTTGTATGAATTCGGATACGTTGTGACTGGAAGATGGTTCCTGTACGTAGTAAATACTGCGATTACTGTAAGGGAATCTCTGTGCGAGAGAAAAAAAAAAAAAAAAAAAAAAAAAAAAAAAAAAAAAAAAAAAAAGACCTTGAAATGGGCACATCAAGAAGATGCTTCCTGAGCGTCTTTTACGGCAGGAACTACGTTTTAATCTGTCTGGAAGATAGGATATAGGAAGATCAGTGAAGAGCTCTTAGATCTTGTCCACATTGTATATTACCCACCTTTCCCTACAGCTCACTCCTACTTTTCCCAGAATGTCGAACATCTTGCACCGTTTTACATTGTCGAACGCTTTTTCCAGTTCCACAAGTTCTCTGAATATGCCTTTTTCTTTAGTCTTACTTCCATTATAAATAACCACGTCAGAACTGCATCTCTATTGTCTTTATCTTTGTCTAAAGCCAAACTAATTGTTATCTAACATATCCTCAATCTTCTTTTCCATTCTTCTGTACTTTTTTCTTTGCCAACAATTTGAATGCATGAGCTGTTAAGCTGATTCTGGGATAATTCTCGCACTTACCGACCTTGCTGTATTCGAAATTGAGCGGATGACGTTCTTACATAAGTCTGATAGTATACCGCTAGTCTCAGACAGTCTACACATCAACATGAACAGTCATTTTGTTGTCACCTCCCCAAATTATTGTAGAAATTCAAATGGAATGTTATCCATCCCTTCTGTGTCATCAGATCTCAAGTCATCCAGATTTCCTTCAAATTCTGCCTAATACGGAATCTACCATCTTTCTCCTGTCGACTGCAGTGTACAAGTCCTTCCTCTCATAGAGGTCTTCAGTGTATTCTTTTCACCTGTCTGCTCTCTCCTCTGCATTTATCAGTGGAATTACCATTAATGATACCGTCCTTGCTTTTAATTTCACCGAAGGTTGTTTTGACGTTTCTGTATGCTGAGTTAGTCCTTCAAGCTATAATATCTTTTCAGATTTCATCACACTTTTCATGTACCCATTTCGCCTTAGCTTCTCTGTACTTCCCATTTATTTCATTACTAAGTGATTTGCATTCCTGTATTCCTGAATTACACTGAACATTTTTGTGCTTCCTTCTTTTGTCGATCACCTGAAGTGTTTCTGCTACCCGTGGTTTCTTTGCAGTTATCCTCCTAATACGTATGTTTTTTCCAGCTTCTGTCATTGCCCGTTTTAGAGATGTCCGTTCCTCTTCAAATGAACTGCCCGTCGAAATATTCCTTTTCGCAGTATCTATAGGCTCTGAGAAATTCAAGCGTATCTCTTCGTTCCTTAGCACTTCAGTATCCCTCTGATTCTTCTTGACTAGTCTCCTAAACTCAGCCAACTCTGCATCATTAACAATTGTGATCTGAGTCTACAGGTATATCTGCTCCTGGGGAAGCCACACAATAGAGTATCTGATTTCGGAAGCTGACTGGAATCTTCCCATACCTCCCTTACTTTTCGAAGTATATCTTCTCCTCTTGTGATACTTGAACAGAGTATTCACCATTATTAGCTGAAACTTGTTGCATAACTCAATCACTCATTCTTCGTTCACACTCCAACAACCAAGTCCATGTTCTTCCGTAACCCTTTCTTCTACTCCTTCCCCAACAACCGCGTTCCAGTCTCTCATGCCGAACAGATATTCATTTCCCTGTATGTACTGAATTAATCGTTTCAGTTACTAAAATCTCTATAAGAATCACCCATTTTCTTATGAAGAAACATCACAGAATTCTTCTGAAATTCTTCATAATATCGGAACCAAAGCGATGTCATTGGAATTTTAACCACAACACTCTTGATCATAAGACGAGCATTTTACAGTGACTTTCCTATAGGTGCTGACAATGCTAATCTTTTTCTTATTCTGTTGTTGTGTTGATGCGTTTTAATATTAACACGAAAACGGTGCTTCATTTAAATCACATTTCAGACGCTTCCTAAAAATAATTTCCCAAAGATTATTGTGCAAATAGATTTCTTTACATTTTATGGTGCATATAAAGTAAGCTGACTCAAAATAACACACTTGGCAACTCTTCTTCAGCGCAATGAACAGTATAGTTGAGAAATAATGTTAGACTGATACTATGTTATGGTTATTGCTTTACACAATATTTTCTGATAGTTTTTGAGGTTTACGCTACTTCTTATAAACAATAAAGATTAAATGCCACTGAATGGTTTTAGGGACGCTCAGCATGTTACCACAGATGATTTGTAGAATATCGGAAAGAACGAAACTTAGGTTGTGTTTTTCTGCGTTCCAGTTGCGTAATCGATGGTTTTAGCTCAGTTTTTACTTTTATAATTAACAGATATGAAAAAAATGGCAGAACATATCTCAATAAAAATTTCTTTACTTGATTTTTGAGACCATAAGTGGCCTGTTACTTAGTGGAACAAGTAAATTAGTGGTGAGCAGCTCTGTGTTTAGTAATATTGTGATACTTCCCTCTTCATTGGTCTTGGAGGTATCTGCTATGCTACACTTACCAGGAAACATCACCAAGTGACCTCATATTTTAAGGAGAAAAAGCACTCTAGCAAGATATCAGCCCCAGAAAACGATCCTGCACGAATACTTCGGCCATAATTCTGATATAGCGCAGTTACGACCTTCTGAAGGTATAGATTTTTAACTCTCGCGGGTAATGGTTGCTTGTCACTCTCTCCGACACACTGCAGCTGCACTGATCCCCGAGCGAGAAGTACCGTACATTGGAATGACAACCAGAGCTCTCCTGTTCGCGGGGTACTGAAAGCTAGGGAAGAGGACGAGGAGGGTGGACACATCTGCCCAACGTGTTTTGAAATCTTTTTCGAGGACACGTGTTATTTTACGCCCAAAACGCTAAATAATACGATAACGTAACGTGTCAATCTCATGCAATAAGCGTTTAATATTTCCTGAATGAGCCCAAGCAACTTAAGAATTATTGTGAAATGAAGTTAATGACTTTCGATTTACAAGTTAATCATGCAAATAACGTTGAAAGATAGCGCATCTCCTGCAAACGTACCTCACTTTGACATTGCAAACTTTAGAACCCAAAGAAGATAACATAAAACATCGCTGTTAACAATTAAATAGCGCTACACTACGTACACACAGTGGTTTCAGTATCTCGTTTGGGATAAAGTATTAACCATCCGATAAACTTCCATGCACCTCTGCCTACTATCACTGGCTGAAAACGACGTGACATTACCTTCAACCGTTCATGACTCGCGCCGTGTAAGTCGTCAGATGAGCTATATTTAACAATGAATACCTAAATAAATACATTTAGGGGAATAATTGAATGCTCATACGACTGTGTAGGCTCCCACGGACACAGTAATTTGATATAAAAGTTTTCTGAGTATCGTACTCAGCATAACGTACAAAAACGATGCTGGAGACACTAACGTGTCGGCCAAGCTAACAGTGGGTTTTTGATGTCCTTTACCCGTGAGGTGTCGCTTATATTTTATCATTGCCGATCACTGAGCATAACTTCACGTCGTAATTTTAAAAGGTCGACACTTGTGGTGGACACTTGAGGCGGAAGCAGTAGAAGGGTTATATGCGACCTCGTTTAGTGACATTTTTCTTCATCATACTTCACATGTCAAGGAAAACACTACTAGCAGACAGACGTAGCAATTGGATCTCCCTTGTCCCCGTTAGCAGCAGATGGATTCATGGAGGTCCTTGAAGCAACGGCACTTTGTACTGCTCCTTTACGCTCGCGTTGCTGGTTAACATACACTATGTGATCAAAAGTACACGAACACCTGGCTGAAAATGACTTACAAGTTCGTGCCGTCCTCCATCGGTAACGCTGGAATTCAATATGGTATTGGCCTTTATGGCAGTTTGCACTCTCGTACGCATATGTTCAACCAGGTGCTGGAACGTTACTTGGGGAATGGCAGCCCATTCTTCGCAGAATGCTGCACTGAAAAGAGTTATCGATGACGGTACGTGGGACCTGGCACGAAGTCGGCGTTCCAAAACATCTCAAATGTGTTCTCTAGGTTTCAGGTCAGGACTCTGTGCAGGCCAGTCCATTGCTGGGATGTTATTGTCGTGCAACCACTCCGCCACAGGCCGTGCATTATGAACTGGGGCTCGATCGTGTTGAAAGACCCAATCGCCATCCCAGGATTACTCTTCAACAGTGGGAAGCAAGAAGGTGCTTCAAACATCAATGTGGGCCTGTGGCGTGATAGAGTCACGCAAAACAACAGAGGGTGCAAACCGCCTCCATGAGATACACGACCACACCATAACACCACTGTCTCCGAATTTTGCTGTTGGCAATACACAGGCTGCAGACGACGTTCACGGGGCATTCGCAATACTCACACCCTGCCATCTTATCGCCACGTTGTATACCGTGATTCGTCACTCCACACCACGTTTTTCCACTGTTCAGCCGTCCAGTGTTTACACTAGCTACACAAAGTGAGGCGTCGTTTGGCAGTTACCGGGGTGGAGTGTGGGTTATGAGCAGCCGCTCGACCATGAAATGCAAGTTTTCTCACCTCCTGCCTAACTGTCAAAGTACTTGCAGTGGATTCTGATGCAGTTTGGAATTCCTGTGTGGTGGTCTCGATAGATGTCTGCCTATTACACATTACGACTCTCTTCAACAGTCGGCAGTCACTGTCAGTCAACAGACGAGGTTGGCCTGTATGCTTTTGTGCTGTACCTGTTTGTTCACGTTTCCGCCTGACTGTCACACCGGAAACAGTAGACCTAGAGATGTTTAAGAGTGTGGAAACCTCGCGTACAGACATATGACACATGTAATACCCAGTCTTTCTGACAACGTTCGAAGTCCGTGGGTTCACGCAGTGCAGAACTCAGTTATCCATTCTTTGGCCATGCGTGCGCAGGGACTAATTGATATTCAAAATATACACTATGTGATCAAACGTACCCGAAGAAAATGGTTCAAATGGCTCTTAGCACTATGACACTTAACTTCTGAGGTCATCAGTCCCCTAGAACTTCGAACTACTTAAACCTAAGGACATCACACACGTCCATGCCCGAGGCAGGATTCGAACCTGCGACCGTAGCGGTCGGGCGGTTCCAGACTGAAGCGCCTAGAACCACTCGGCCATACCGGCCTGCATACCCGAACACCTGGCTGAAAATGACTAACAAGTTCGTGGCGTCCTCCATCGGTAATGCTGGAATTCAGTGTGGTGTTGGCCCACCCTTAGCCTGGATGACAGCTTCCACTCTCGCACGCATACGTTCAATAACGTGCTGGAAGGTTTCTTGGGGAGTGGCAGCCCATTCTTCAGGAGTGCTGCACTGAGCAGAGGCTTCGATGTCGGCCTGTGAGGCCCGGCACGAAGTTGGCGTTCCAAAACATCCCAAAGGAGTTCTACAGCATTCAGGTCAAGACTCTGTGCAGGCTAGTCCGTTACGGGGATGTTATTGTCGTGTAACCGCTCCGCCACTGGCGTGCATTATGAACAGGTGCTCGATCGTATTGAAAGATGCAATCGCCATCTCCGAATTTCTCTTCAACAGTGGGAAGCAAGAAAGTGCTTAAAACATCAATTTAGGGCTGAGTGTGATAGTGCCACGCAAAAAAACAAGGGGTGCAAGTCACCTCCATGAAAAACAAGAATTTTACTGTTGGCACTACACACGCTGGCAGGCGACTTTTACAGGGCATACGCGAAACCCACACCCCGCCATCAGATCGCCACACTGTATACCGTGATTCGTCCCTACACAACACGTTTTTCCACTGTTAAGTCGTCCAATGTTTATGCTGCTTACACCAAGCGAGGCGTGGTTTGGAATTGACTGGCGCGATGTGTGGGTTATGAGCAGCCGCTCGATCATGAAATCCAAGTTTTCTCACCTCCCGCCTAACTGTCAAAGTACTTGCAGTGGATCCTGATGCAGTTTGGAATTCCGGTGTGATGGCCAGGATATATGTCTGCCTATTACATATTACGACGCTCTTCAACTCTTGGGGGTCTCTGTCAGTTAACAGACGAGGTCGTCCTGTACGCTTTTGTGCTGTACGTGTCCCCTTCACGTTTCCACTTCACTGTCACATCGGTAACAGTAGACATTGAAATGTTTAGGAATGTGGAAATCTCGCGTACAGACGTATGACACAAGTTACAATCACTTGACCACGTTCGAAGTCCGTGAGTTCCGCGGAGAGCCCTATACTGCTCTCTCACGATGTCTAATGACTACTGAAGTTGCTGATATCGGCTACCTGGAGGGGGTGTGGCAGCAAAATGCACCTAATGTGAAAAGCGTATATTTTTGGGGGTATCCGGATACTTTTGATAACATAGTGTAACATTTGAGATCGAAAGGCTACATACAAGGTTCGAACCAGTGGTTACAACCGTAAAACAGTCCAAAAGTCTTTTGCAACAAATAGAAGGAAGCGATACAGACAAGAAATCGACCAACTGCAGTTAACAGTACGCTTACCTTACGTGAAAAATGTCACTGACGGGTTGGTGAACTCCTCCGTCTGATTGGTGTACACGTTCTCGACCACAACATCCGCACGTTTCAGGATGGACTATGCTCCACACAGGACAAGATAAATGTTTTGCACGCACCAAGAGTGTACAAGGTAGAATGTCTGTGTGAAGAAGTATCCGTCGGTGGGACCGGCAGGCTGATAGCAGCATGCGTACGAGAACATGAACGCTACATTCGTCTGGGGCAGCACAGTAACTCAGAAGTGGCCGAATTGCGACAAGGAAATCAAATTTAACAAAACCCGCTTACTGGGTAACCAGCCATATTTGACGAAATGTAAGATCAGAGCAACCACACAGATAATAGGAGACCTTAAAGATATGAACAGATGATGGGTACAGGCTTACCCCATCCTGGCTGCCAGTCCTCAGAGTCCTACAGGCCCCACCAACGACACGTGAAGCGAGCGCTGTCGGCGGGTAACTGCCGCCGCGCGGCCTGTGTCCAGCAGAAGGAAAACGGGGGCCCACGCCTCATTCACCGATGAGCACCGATAATAGCAATCAATGCAAGAGACAATGGACGACAGCAGATGCCCACTACCTCCACCGTAGCAACCAGTTATAATAAAGTTCTCGTTCCTCTGCCTCAAGTGACCAATCATAAATACGACTTTTTAAAATTATGACGTGACGTCATGCCCAGTGTGCGCCACTTACAAAATTCTAGCGACATCTTACAGCTAACGCACATTAAGTAGACCCAGAAGAGCGCTACTGTGGTTTCTCCAGTATAGTTTCGTTCATTATGACGCGGTACAATACTCAGAAAACTTTTATGTCAGTTGAATGCATATTAATTTTTGTCAGTTTATAGTCACTGAGTTAGTTGATTATGGATAAAACAGTATGATGATTCATGGTAAAGTGTCAGTACAAGTGTAGCCATCGAAGACAGTAAAAGGACTCGTCTACCCTGGGTTATATCACGTTTGTTGCAATTGCGTAACGGACCTAAAATTTGTTGTTGGACGGCCTGTGATTAATAGTGCACAATGGCCGAGTCAGGGCTCTAGCCACAGCCCGTAAAACCTTCACGCTAAGTGATATAGAATTTTCTAATGCTGATAGAGATATAAATATGACAAAATATAAAAATGATTTCACTCAAAAGTAATAAAGCTGTTGACAAATAATGTGGGCTGCTAGACTAAAAATGTAAGCTAGCAGATGTGGAGATGCGTCCAGAACTAACTTCGTGAATATTTCAAGAGAGACAAAGAGACAGTATAACTGAATAACCTGCTACAGTGAGACATCTTGCTGCTGAACCCAACGTGAAATACTTCAATTTCTGCATTGAGAACGTGGGTGTAAGCAATGGTTGTGGGTCACTGGTGACTGACAGTTGGTGTATTGTGATCTAGTCATAGCCTTCACATCCAGCGTCCATTGGATGAGGCTGCAGCATTCTCCCATTCACTAGGTAAACGCCACATGTCTCTGAACGACATCAATGTACCGTTTCTCGCCCCACTAATGCACCCACATAAAAGTTCACCCAAGAATATTACTTTCCCCGAAACCCATTAATAACTAATGTCTTGGGAAATGAGAATGAGGTTATTTTAATATAAAGGACTTTTTATTGTTTTTTAAATCTTGACTTTTCTTAAGTCCAGATGCCTTGGAGTATGATATTAAAAACTCTTCAAAGGGTAATTATCACCAATTTACTGTATCAGCCAGAACATTATGACCAACTACCTAATAGCCGGTATGTCCACATTGGCACGGATAACAGCGGCGACACGTAGTAGTATGGAAGCAATGAGGCCTCGGTACGTCGATGGAGGGAGACGGCACCACATCTGCACGAACAAGTCACCAAATTCGCTTAAATTCTGGGGAAGGGGCGATGGGCTCTGACGCAACATTCAATCATGTCTCAGATGTGTTCGATCGAGTTCAGATCTGGCGTGATGAGGGACCAGCACATCCATGGGAACACGCCACTATGTTCGTCAAACCACACCATCACACTCCTGATCTTGTGATATAGCGCATAATCTTGCTGAAATTTGGCACTGCCGTCGGTAAACATGATCGTCCTGAATGGGTGTGCACATGGTCAGTCATCAGTGAACGATACTTATTCGCCGTCACGGTGTCTTGCACGAGCTCCACTGGACCCACGGACAACCATATGAATGTTCTCCAGAGCATAATGGACCTGCCGCCAGCGTGTCTCTGTCCTGCAGTACATGTGTCAAGGAACTGTTCCCCTGAAGACAATGGTTCAAATGGCTCTGAGCACTATGGGACTTAACATCTGAGGTCATCAGTCCCATAGAACATAGAACTACTTAAACCTAGCTAACCTAAGGACATCACACACATCCATGCCAGAGGCAGGATTCGAACCTGCGACCGTAGCGGTCGGGCGGTTCCAGACTGAAGCGCCTAGAACCGCTCGGCCACACGGGCCGGCCGAAGACAACGGATTCCCGCCCTACCATCGTCGCGGTGAAGAAGCTATCGGGATTCATCAGACAATGCAACGCTTTCCCACTCTCCAAAGTCCAGTACCGATGGTCAAGTGCCCATTTGAATCGTAGTTGCCGATATCGTGGTGTTAACATTGACACATGCAAGTGTCTTCGGCTGCGGAGGGCTCTCTTTGGGAGTTTTGGGTGCATTGTGTTGTTATTTCTGCTACGGTTCACCGTCTGCCCATCCTACGACGTCCACCATCGGTAATGAGGGGTTAATGCCCAACATCATGACATCTCACGTGGTTTCACCTTGGTTTCGCCATGTATTGAGGACATTCAGTACAGCATTTGTCAAACACCCGAGAAGTCGTGTAGTTTCCAAAATACTCGTGCCGAGCCTCCGGACCATGACAGTCTACCCTGAGTCAAAGAAATTGTGCGCCTTCCTTATTCTACGGACAACAGATTCACCGATGCTACAGGTACCGTGCGTGTATCTGACTTGCAGTCATTTCTCGCCAGGTGACACTCCTATCGCCTGGACGGGTTTATATGGATAGCGAGTCAGTGGTCATACTGATCTGGCTGATCAGTGTAAATATAGTCCAACACAGATATTTTCTGTGAATCTAAAAGGAACTATAATGTACCGTCTTTACATTCCTGCAACTGGTGTACATAATACTTTTACATTAATTCATGGTCTTGCTGCGAAATGAACTAATAAAACCTTCTCGGGCTTCCAGCCGCATCAGGTGCTTAAAATCCCACGATCTTTCGACAGTGCTCTCCTTGGTCATTGTCAAATGGTAAATGACTTTCGTGTCGTCGTGGCATCGCGATTATATAGCCGCACTGCTGGATGTGACGTCACTGATGCGTTCTTCCTCGCCAACTGCGACGATGTTTTCGTCTCGCGTCCGTCGCACCCGCTTCAACCTCGCAATGGATGGTTCGTAGGCTGTGCTGATTCCCAAACCTCCAGATGTCAATTGCTCAGAACGGTACCGAACGTTGTATGTCAGTAGCGAATGAACCAAAATTCCAATTCAGTTCGCACTATGTACTGTTGTCCAGCAGGGTAGGCGTAAACGTTAATTGAAAGTAACACCAGAACCACCAAAGAGGAGGAAAAGCGTATCTGTGAGAAATTAGCACATGTGGTTGCTGTGGGTGAGTTAGCAGAGCGTCGCATTCTTGTACAAAGGATATTTGGTTCAAATCCCCGCCACCGACAACTTCTTATCCTTTTGTAAAAACTGTTACTTGGGAGAACATTTTCCCAACATGTAACACGACTTTTCCGAGTTTGCAGAAATGTTTTCTTGGCAGTCTGCTTTCACTTCGTTATTTGGAAGTAGCAAACCTATAGAGTAAGCTGGTATAGATAGGTATGGTGTTCAGTCGGACATGTGCGACAGAACAGACACTACTCGTGATGTTGCATAGCGCCTGTTGTGTACGTACAGCAACGGAAATAACTGAAGTTGAGAGAAAGCGTGCAATATTCTATTGGACATGATTGATGAAGAGAATGCGTCGAACGTCACAGAAGAGGAAACATAAGATACCATTGACAAGCTCACCCCAGATCGTGTGGAATCTTTCGTTTCTGACAGTGTGAGGGGACTAGAGTTGACATCTTCGATATTGTCGCCAGAAGAGTCCTCAAGCGATGGAAACGATAGAAGGAGAAAATGGTAGTGATTTACCGAAGAAGCGAGAAAATCGAAACTCTCAAATAATGGCTTAACGTCAAAAAGCAGCGAAAGCCAGTCAAAACATTTGCACATCGCACGATCTTTGCAATCAAAAACAGATTTCGCACTAGATGTCCTGCATGGTGTATATTGTATGAATGGAAACGGTAGTGGAAAAGTGGAGAATGAATGTCTTTGAAGGAGAAGTATAAGCATATTACAATGCGTGTGATGGAGATCTTCAAACACCCAGGCCACGAAGGTCGACGTGCCGGCCGGTTTGGCCGAGCGGTTCTAGGCGCTTCAGTCTGGAACTGCGCGACCGCTACCGTCGCAGGTTCGCATCCTGCCTCGGGCAGGGATGTGTGTTATGTCCTTAGGTTAGTTAGGTTTAAATAGTTCTAAGTTCTAGGGGACTAATGACCTCAGGTGTTTAGTCCCATAGTGCTCAGAACCATTTGAATCATTTTTTGAACGAAGGTCGATGTGTTCACGATGTAGACACCAAATAGTGGGCGAAGATAAAAGCGAGGCAGTTAAAATTCCCAAGATTTGGCGCCACAGACAGTTGGGCCTTGCTCTGCAAGCGTAGAAACAATATTTTAAGACGTAAATTCAAATCTTTTCTTACAGTGAAAATGTACCGCAACAGAAACGCCATCCAGAAAACGGTAGAGGATAGAAACAAGCAATTCGTGCACTCATGACAGTCTACACATACGCAGATGTCTACAACGCCGATGAAAATGATTTCAACAAGGAGATGTCTGTGGGTCGCGCTCTTGCAACGGACAATCCACACGTACATAGTTATTCTTTTTCGTTCACAGACTGGCAAATTTGCTCCAAAACTTTTTGTTGCCCTTCAAGAACCTTGTACTTTGAGTACTCATACACGTTGGTCCATGTTCCCAGCACCAAATTTTATCGTCCACTTTTAACACTTACATCGATTAGAAGTAGGTTTATATTATGTAGCTGTGTATCTGCAATTATGGAGAATGAATTCTTTGTTATTTAAGGGCATTGATTTGTGACAGGATATATAGAGTTTTGTATTGTCTATATGAAATGAGCAAAATGATTTGTTAAAATAATGAATTTTTATAATATGTTTACATTCATAAGAAAAACAACGTTTATTGGGAGCGGGTTCATGCTCAGTGCACATGTATTGTAAATTGTAAAAGATGTTGTGAAGTCCCTCTGCAACGGAAGTGGCATGCCGCGCTGGAAAAGAACGTGGTTTTCGCGGTCAAACTGGGCGTCTCCTTGGTATGAACAGTGCTCAGTTAAGTGGTCAGCCCTATTACAATGCACTTAGACGGTGCGAAGCGAGGCAATTGGAAGCTGCACTGCAGGGAATTTTGCGTAGGATGTGGGTCTGGCTAGTGATTGACGTTCTCGGAAGAAAGGAATGGTTCAAATATGTTAAAAATATGTTAAAATTCCCAATGTTTGGAGGGCAGTGAATGTTGTCTTCACCTCAAAGCTAGGGAGAATTGATCATACCAAGGATAAGAATATGAGACCAATCAGTCTGTCCTCCTTCATTCTCAAAACATTGGAAAAACTGGTTAATGTTTACTTTGGGGAAAGGAGGCTAAGTAGGGTCCCTCTACACCTGAACCAACACGCATACCAACCAGATAAATCATGTGAAACAGCCCTCCACCGACTCGTCGGGAAGGTGGAAAAAGCACGTAACTTCCAAGAAATAGCCCTCTGCATCTTCCTGGATATCGAGGGGGCTTTTTTAGTAACACGACCTTCGATCCCATGGTAAGGACAGAAGAGGTGCATGATTTGGGGACCACTATATGTAGGTGGAACAGAGCCGTACTTAGTGGAAGGAAGGTAGAGGCTAACATGATGAATGAAAAGATGGTAATCAAGACCAATAGAGGCTGCCCACAAGGAGGAGCTTTGCCTCCTCTATTGTGGAATCTAGTGGTGAACGAACTCATTGAGGAACTAAATTCTACACAATGCTTCTGCCAAGGATACGCAGATGACCTTGTCATAGTAATATTTGGCAAATTCACTGACGCAGTCAGGAATATAGCACAAGGAGGGTTGGACATTGTGCAAAAATGGTGCATTACACAAAATCTGAGAGTTAATCCTAAGAAGACTGGTGTGGTGCCATTTACGAAGAGACATATGCAGCATGAAAGTTGGAATCTAAATCTCTTCGATGTAACTCTACCTGTGAAGGGGACAGTGAAATATCTAGGGGCAACCTTGGATGAGAAGCTAACTTGAACCCCTCATATTAAGAGTATCTGCTCCAAGGCAAAAAGCACTTGAGTGAGTGCTAGGAAGGCTTGTGGCAAAAACTGGGCCTAAGACCCAGGAGTATGCACTGGATATACACCACAGTGGTTAGACCTAGGATTTCCTATGGGGCCATAGTGTGGTGGAAGAGGGTAGAACAGCGGGTTGCTGCTAAAGAGCTTGATAAGGTGCAGGGATTGGCCTGCTTAGCCATAACGGACGGGATTAGCAGCACACCAACCGCTGGAATGGAAGCCAGGCTGGATATGCTTCCACTTCACCTTTGGGGTAAGATGGAGGCAGCAGCTGGGGCACACAGACTTAAAACTGGCCAAAACTGGGTCTCATTAGGATATCCCGTATGAAACAATAACATAGTGAGTGAGGTAACTATAGGTATGGCTGCGGAAATGCCCGCTGGCTATGTAATAACTCCGAACTGCTTCGACAAGCCTTACAACATAATAATTGGAAGTAGGGAGCAGTGGGAGAAAACAGTTCGACACCGTACGTGGACGTCGTTTGCCTCACCGCTGGGTCGAAAATACACTCCTGGAAATGGAAATAAGAACACATTGACACCAATGTGTCGGACACACCATACTTGCTCCGGACACTGCGAGAGGGCTGTACAAGCAATGGTCACACGCACGGCACAGCAGACACACCAGGAAACGCGGTGTTGGCCGTCGAATGGCGCTAGCTGCGCAGCATTTGTGCACCGCCGCCGTCAGTGTCAGCCAGTTTGCCGTGGCATACGGAGCTCAATCGCAGTCTTTAACACTGGTAGCATGCCGCGACAGCGTGGACGTGAACCGTATGTGCAGTTGACGGACTTTGAGCGAGGGCGTATAGTGGGCATGCGGGAGACCGGGTGGACGTACCGCCGAATTGCTCAACACGTGGGGCGTGAGGTCTCCACAGTACATCGATGTTGTCGCCAGTGGTCGGTGGAAGGTGCACGTGCTCGTCGACCTGGGAGCGGACTGCAGCGACGCACGGATGCACGCCAAGACCGTAGGATCCTACGCAGTGCCGTAGGGGACCGCACCCCCACTTCCCAGCAAATTAGGGACACTGTTGCTCCTGGGGTATCGGCGAGGACCATTCGCAACCGTCTCCATGATTCTGGGCTACGGTCCCGCACACCGTTACGCTGTCTTCCGCTCACGCCCCAACATCGTGCAGCCCGCCTCCAGTGGTGTCGTGACAGGCGTGAATGGAGGGACAAATGGAGACGTGTCGTCTTCAGCGATGAGAGTCGCTTCTGCCTTGGTGCCAATGATGGTCGTTTGCGTGTTTGGCGCCGTGCAGGTGAGCGCCACAATCAGGACTGCATACGACCGAGGCACACAGGGCCAACACCCGGCATCATGGTGTGGGGAGCGATCTCCTACACTGGCCGTACACCTCTGGTGATCGTCGAGAGGACACTGAATAGTGCACGGTACATCCAAACCGTCATCGAACCCATCGTTCTACCATTCCTAGACCGGCAAGGGAACTTGCTTTTACAACAGGACAATGCACGTCCCCATGTATCCCGTGCCACCCAATGTGCTCTAGAAGGTGTAAGTCAACTACCCTGGCCAGAAAGATCTCCGGATCTGTCCCCCATTGAGCATGTTTGGGACTGGATGAAGCGTCGTCTCACGCGGTCTGCACGTCCAGCACGAACGCTGGTCCAACTGAAGCGCCAGTTGGAAATGGCATGGCAAGCCGTTCCACAGGACTACATCCAGCATCTCTACGATCGTCTCCATGGGAGAATAGCAGCCTGCATTGCTGCGAAAGGTGGATATACACTGTACTAGTGCCGACATTGTGCATGCTCTGTTGCCTGTGTCTACGTGCCTGTGGTTCTGTCAGTGTGCTCATGTGATGTATCTGACCCCAGGAATGTGTCAATAAAGTTTCCCCTTCGTGGGACAATGAATTCACGGTGTTCTTATTTCAATTTCCAGGAGTGTAGATCAAGGCGTTGGGGCAGGCTTTTACGGGGTTCAGCCATGAATGGAGAGCAGCATCTCTCTAGGGAAACTGGCCTCTGTATTAGAAGCCGAAATTACTGCAATCAGGGCATGTGTGGAGGAGAATATGAATAGGTGCTACAATGACCGTAGCATCTACATCTATTCAGACAGCCAGGCAGCCCTGTAATCATTGGCAGCTCCTGCAACAAGGTCTAAGATTGTTGCAGATTGCCACAGGGCTCTGGTGGAGCTAGAGGGAAGCAATAGGGTGCACCTAGTGTGGGTCCCTGGCCACTAAGGGATCTGTGGCAATGAACAAGCCGATAGACTGGCTAGGATGGGGGCAACAACTCCATTTACTGGACTGGAACCTGTCTTGACAATCACTAAGGCTATGATAAAATTAGAACTACGGAACTGGCTTAGGAAACAGGACATAGGGTATTGGACCAAGGTCCATAAACAAAAACATGGTATTCAAACGAAAATATTAATAAAAGTAAGATTAAAAACCAATATCAAATTTTCTTAAACGTATCTTTCCTAATTAACATGCCCATTTAGGCTGGTGACCGTTTATTTTTTCATTCACAGATGAATTTTGCTCCTTTAATTAACTCCCAAGGTCAAAGTCTGTTTACCGAGCGAGGTGGCGCAATGGTTAGCACACTGGACTCGCATTCAGGAGCACGACGGTTCAACCCCGTCTCCAGCCATCCTGATCTAGGTTTTCCGTGATTTACCTAAATCGTTTCAGGCAAATGCCGTGATGGTTCTTTTGAAAGGGCACGGCCGATTTCCTTCCCTAACCCGAGCTTACGCTCCGTCTCTAATGACCTCGTTGTCGATGGGACGTTAAACAACACTAACCTAACCTAACCTCAAAGTCTGTTTAGTTTTCCTTTTAATTTCACCATATTCAAAATTATAGTCCGATACCTTTATCCATTAGACATACGGTGAATGATATCGAAAAGAAATTGTATAAACAAATGGCAACACACGAAAAGAAGTGTGAACAGCACACTTTGTAAATTCAAGGTAAAGTGAGCGACCTTGAACGGAAAATTAGAGAAAAACCGAATTATGCCACTGGCAGAATAATTTGTAACAAATTGCAGGAGGGCGAAGAACGCTTCGATCCGGAAAACAGGCATAATGGATGGCACCCATTAGATTTTTTAAAAACCGTGAAAGAAATTTTCCTGATTATGTAACAGACCAGAAAAAGATCAATGTGGTTATTAGCACCTTGGAAGGCGACGCGAATAGATTTGGCCTAAATTTGGATACAGAACAAATGTCATTTGCTGAATTAAAAAAAAATTATAGAGAATTTATACTTGTTGGAGCGACAACAGGACAGTCAACACTGGGAATTTATTATGGCTAGGTTATGTGACAACAGGGGCAGAAACTCAATGAAAGAGTTTTGCGAAATGTGGTACCGAAAATTGACACACTTGAGAAACAAATGAAAGGAATCCAAAATAGTGTGGGAACTACGGATAAAGCTTCTGGACGATTCGAAAAGTTACGTGGGAAGCAATCACTAAAGCATCTTGTCGTTCTTGGAAATAGTCGAAGATGAGGACTACTGGAGAGAGAACCGTGATTATCGTCAGAATAATAACAACCAGACTAGGGATAATCACGAAAATAATGGCCAAAATGAGAATGAACGTTACCATGTGAATATGATGCAAAGAGATAGAAGCATAGGTCGTGGTAACATATCATTTCATGGTATAGGATTTGAACCGCGGAAATATCAAAACCGAAACGACGCAGAAACTGAGGGCCATTTGTTTTACGTGACAGATTTGCGCGGACAAATATTATGGGCTCAAACTAAAGAAATCATACTGACTAAGGCAAAGTGATTTTAAGACACAAGCAAACGGCAGGGCTGTGTCCCAAGGCTGTGTGTGCAGAACAACAGGTGTGGGCATGAATGAGTCACATACAAGAGACTACGCTGCAGGCGATAGCGTGCGAACTCAGATTCAGCGTACTTTGACTTGATGTTGCGATCAGCTGTCCATCTTGCGGCCGCAGTAACTTGAGTTGGAAGAGATGACATCACAAGGGCATTCAGTGGACCTGTTTCAGTGGGGAATATCACTAAAATGGAAAAGAAATCGGGACCATTATTAAGTAAAAGTGAAAAGAACAGACAATTTGCTCGAAAAGGAGTCTTTGGGGATCGCAGAATGGCGTGATGATTTGCTTTACAGTTTCAAGCAATATGAGTAGGAGAACTTTGATAAACTTTATGGCCAGAGGTTTTTCTTTTAATTTCACCACATTCAAAACTGTAGTCCGATACTTTTATCCGTTAGACACATGTGCAATCAGAATTCAAAAATCCTCTGAGGGGGTAACATTAACTTGTTTTATTGCAAGTTAACGTTATGCATGGCTTTTCCCAGGACAAGAATAGCAGGTTCGGTTGTTAGGGAAGAGTAACGTATAATGACCAAAATGGTTCAAATGGCTCTGCGCACTATGGAACTTAACATTGGAGGTCATCAGTCACTTAGAACTACCTAACCCAACTAACCTAAGGACATCACACACATCCACGCCCGAGGCAAGATTCGAATCTGCGACCGTAGCGGTTTCGCAGTTCGAGATTGTAGCGTCTAGAACCGCTCGGCCACCCCAACTGGCCGAGTATAACGACAGCCTAGTGTTAATACTCTCAATCCTCCAGCAAAATGACAAAACAACTGTTCAGGATATTTTTACAAGAAGCATTAGTGGAACAAACCAGTGGAGAGAAACTTCTGCTAATACTCTAGTCTTAAGGTCTCTAGAAAGACACTAGTTTTCTTCTTCGTGACCTGCACATACAAAATAACCAACCAGAAGACAAAATCACAGTTCACGTAATTCCAGCAAACAAAACCTCCGCCGACCGGGTGGCCGAGCGGTTCTAGCGTTTCAGTCTGGAACCGCGCGACCGCTACGGTCGCAGGTTCAAATCCTGCCTCGGACATGGATGTGTGTGATGTCCGTATGTTAGGTTTAAGTAGTTCTAAGTTGTAGGGAAATGATGACCTCAGATGTTAAGTCCCATACTGCTCAGAGCCATCTTTGTCTAACAAAATCAAAACCTCCGTTTGTCACCCACTTGATCTTCATTTCTTCAGAATATACAAGCATACGAATCCTAAAATATCCGATTCTGATTCATATTCTCCAGGAGTGATTAGACTGCAACAACGGAATAATCTTCTTAAGCTGCAGTCCCTCACATACTATCAGTTGTGTTCTCCACGTTTCAATAACTCTTACCATCACGTGTGGATAGTGGCTAAACTCATTGATAAACCCAGACCCTTTGCAACTTCCACAAAGTTCTGTTTCAGACACAAGCTTTCATTTTGCAATCTACAGGGTGTATGCGCAAATGTGGGATTCATCGAATGTTGTACGAGTGTAATTTGCTTCACGCACTTCTTCGTATGCAACCATTATTGTGAAGCCTTTGTTTCTGAATGAATGACGCTGTGTGTGTCTGTGGGACAGGGGGGGGGGGGGGGGGGTTAGGTGGGAGAGTACGTGTGTGGGTGGTTGTGTTTGCACGTGTTTTGAACGTTATGTATGTATTAGTTTGTTTATTATTACTGCGATTAATTTTATTATGTGTATTATTATTATTATTATTATTATTATTATTACTTCCGCATATGTGATACAATTATTTCTTAATTTTTCTGTTCTGACTGTACACTCTGTGAAACTTCAAATGTATTCTATGGATGCAATACTTTCAAAGAAAAAAAGCGAAAGCAGACTGCCAAGAGGACACTGCTATAAACTCCAGCTGCTCTTTTACGTGTCATAAACATGTTGTCCCATACAACACTTTCACGCACAGTGCAGTAAAAAAAGGAAACTGTCGTCATCTGCGGAATATGTACATGGGACCTTCGGTGATACGTCCTATGGGCTAACAACTCACCCACTCTTTTTGTTTTTAATTATCTTCATTATGTTCGATATTTTTCTTTGCGTCTGGTGAGGCTGACGTCATACGACATCCTTTGAAGTCGATCTTTGACTCCTTGACTACATTGTTTCATCATAGAGGGCTAGCAGCCCCATGATGGAACATGCTGAGCTACTGTGTCGGCGTGCAAAGAAGCCATACGGGGTAATAACTCACAGATACGCCTTTCCTGTTCTCTGGTACTTCTGGTGTTACTTTTAATCAGCGTTTACGCCAGTTCTGCTGAACGACAGCACTTAGTACGAACTATATCGCAGGTTTGGTTGATACTCTGTCGACATGCAATGTTTGGTACAGACCTGAGTGTTTGACATTGGAGGTTTGGGTGTGAGCTGACAACGACCGTACAGATACTTTCATTTCTATCTCTCCTTTTACGACGCTATTCAAAACTATGTAAGTATGTATGTACGTATGTATAAAACGGGGGACCTAAAGACGACAGAGAGAGTTCGTGGCCCCATAGCCCCAGTGGTTCACAACCCCACAACAGGCCATAGCAGTCCACCCATCCCACCGCCGCCCTACACCGAACCCATTGTTATTGTGCGGTTCGGCCCCCAGTGGACACCCCACCCCTTCCCCTCCGGGAACGTCTCGTAGTAGACGAGCGTAACCCTAAATGTTTGTGTGGTAGAATAATTATGGTGTACGCATACGTGGAAATGGTGTTTGCGCAGCAATCTCCTACACAGTGTAACTGAGGCGGAATAAGGGCAAGCAGCCCGCATTCGCCAAGGTAGGTGGAAAACCCCCTCAAAACTATCTACAGGTTGGCCGCCACTGCAGACCGCCACACTAATCAGCAGGCCTTCCCGCTCGGAAGCAGCGTGTTAGACCGAGCGGCTAGCCGGGCGGGCAATATCGGAAAATAACTTCGACCTCATGATGACAGACGTTTCCTCGAATGCAATTCGTTGTCGATTTTGTAAAGCATGTTCGGCCACGACTGATTTTTCAGGATAGCCAATCCAGGAGTTCTAAGTCTAGATCGCCCTTCACAAGCCCCATGAACTGTCTTATTTTTGCTGGGGGCCTGAACATTGGTGAGATGTTGTGTCTCTTCAGGAGGCGGCAAACCTTTCCCTACAGTGTGCCACAGAAAGGCAAAAACGCAAGCTTATTGCCCTCTTTTTCGGTGGTATTTCTCCTGCGCGTCTCTGCATGTGATACCTGGCGGTGCCGGCCGCGGTGGTCTAGCGGTTCTAGGCGCTCAGTCCGGAACCGCTTGACTGCTACGGTCGCAGGTTCGAGTGCTGCCTCGGGCATGGATGTGTGATGTCTTTAGGTTAGTTAGGTTTAAGTAGTTCTAAGTTCTAGGGGACTAATGACCACAGATGTTAAGTCCCATAGTGCTCAGAGCCATTTGAACAATACCTGGCGGTGACTGTAAACAATTTTCCCAGAAGACTTTGGTGGTAGCTTAATTCTAGTGGCAGTTTATCAGCGAATGAGGCTACGTCAGCGTGGTGGAAGACGGTGTTCAGAACGCCACGTTTCGGTGTCGGATGGTGGTGGGTGAGAGCGTGCAGACAGCGGACAGTGTGTGCAAGTTTCCTGTAGATACTGTACTTGCGGTGCCCCTTGGTTTTCAGGCGAACGAGGACATCAAGGAAAACGAGTGCACCATCTATCTCTAATTCCCTCGCAGAGCTAATGTGGGCGTGAATGCTGTTCAGATGGTCTAACAATTCTCCCAATTTTTCACGTCCGTTGGGCCAAATGACGAAACAATAATAGTAACTTGGATTATCAGAAGCTGTGTCCAAGATATCGCTTTGGACACAGCGATATCTTCTAATTTCTGCAAAAAGAGGTTGGCAATGGACGGAGGTAACAGACTTCCCATCGCCACGCCGTCCACTTGGTCAAAATAGTGGCCACCATATAGGAAATACGACGATGTCGACGTATGGTTAAGCTATCTCATGGTTGTACAGGGAGAGAAGATTTGTACAGTCTCTGACAGGAGCAGGCATAAATAGGGAGACCAATTCAAAACTGATCTTGCCCAAGACGCAGATGTTTAATACGGTTGAAAAAACCACGGTGTTCTTTATGAGATGCACAAAGTGAGTCACATACGGTACAAGGAGGCATGTCAAATGTTTTGCCAGTCTATAATTTGGTGTTTACAAAATACCGAGGAGAAAAACCCATGTTGTTGATCTTTGAAAGTCCACAAAGTGTAGGTGCTCTCGGCGCCCTAAGGGACGAGATTCTTAATAGCTCTCTCTTCCGGTGTTGACTGATTTAAGAGTTCTGACGTAAAGCATTGCTCTTGTCAGCTGGCGGAAACACGATGAGGGGATCGTGGCACGAAGGCCATTGCATTCAGCCTAAGTATCGTTAGACGCCAGTGGTTTAAATTTTGAAATAATCCGGCACGATTTCGTCTGCACTCTGACTAGGAATCTAGTGGATTGCTGGTCCAATCGCTCTGGGAATATCACAGATATGGATACTGGTGAAACATAAACAAGAAACACCACAAGAGAGCAAGAAAACTTACTTTTTGCCTTACTATGGCACAGTGTGGAGAAAGACTAGCCAGCTCCTGAAGAGACACAACATTTCATCGGTGTTCTGGCCCCAAGCAAAAGTGTGGCAGCTCATGAAGCCTGTGAAGGACGATTTGGGGCTTAGAACGCATGGAGTGTATAGGTTACCCCGTCATTGTGGCTGATACTGTTGTTGTTGTTGTGGTCTTCAGTCCTGAGACTGGTTTGATGCAGCTCTCCATGCTACTCTATCCTGTGCAAGCTTCTTCATCTCCCAATACCTACTACAGGCTACATCCTTCTGAATCTGCTTAGTGTATTCATCTCTTGGTCTCCCTCTACGATTTTTACCCTCCACGCTGCCCTCCAGTACTAAAATGATGATCCCTTGATGCCTCAGAATATGTCCTACCAACCGATCCCTTCTTCTGGTCAAGTTGTGCCACAAACTCCTTTTCTTCCCAATTCTATTCAATACCTCCTCATTAGTTATGTGATCCACCCATCTAATCTTCAGCATTATTCTGTAGCACCACATTTAGAAAGCTTCTATTCTCTTCTTGTCTAAACTATTTATCGTCCATGTTTCACTTCCATACAAGGCTACACTCCATACAAATACTTTCAGAAACGAGTTCCTGACACTTAAATCTATACTCTATGTTAACACTTCTCTTCTTCAGAAACGATTTCCTTGCCATTGCCAGTCTACATTTTATATCCTCTCTACTTCGACATACTCAGTTATTTTGCTCCCCAAATAGCAAAACTCCATAACTACTTTAAGTGTCTCATTTCCTAATCTATTCCCTCAGCATCAACCGACTTAATTCGACTACATTCTATTATCCTCGTTTTGCTTTTATTGGCGTTCATCTTATACCCTCCTTTCAAGACACTGTCCATTCCGTTCAACTGCTCTTCCAAGTCCTTTGCTGTCTCTGAGAAAATCGTGTCATCGGCGAACCTCAAAGTTTTTCTTTCTTCTCCATGGATTTTAATTCCTACTCCGAATTTTACGTCGGCCAAACAGTACAAACTGAGGAGCAAAGCCGTTGGGAATATGAGGGGTGGTTACGTCTACGCTATCCTGAAAAACAGTTGTGGCAGAACACGGTTTAGAAAATCGACACCGAATGCTATTCGACGAAACATATGTACTTATGAGGACCGACGTATTTTCGGATAGCGTTATAAGAGTCGCTGTAGAAAAAAAAATCTGAAAACAACACCAACAAGGACGGCGGGTTGCAGCTCAGCATAGCCTGGGATCAGCCATCGTCAGGTTGAAGCGGACGCGAATGACGCCGAACGAAAACATTACCATATTTACATAACATTTTTTCACAGGAGCGAATATGGACTACTTCTGCCTGGCCGGGACATGATCGCGGAGTTTCCGCTTATCACGAGCGGTCGCCTTACCATTTTGCTATCCGAGCACGACTCATGGCCGGACCCAAACTTCTATACGTCGCCAACCACACGTCTACAAACTATATTTGCGCATCCATTATATACAGGGGAGACATTTTACTTTAAAGTCGATTGCCCAGTGTCGGCGGATAAATAGGGTACTGCAGTGCCGTTGTTATTCCGAAATTACGATGTAATGTATATCCGAAGGTACGTTACATCGGAACTGCGAATAACACGGGTACATAAATATCGTATTTATCCGGCGCAGTGGCTGTTCCTTCGGAAATGCAAGCATGTTCGAAAGTACACTATGTGGTCAAAAGTATCCGTAACCCCCCCCCCCCCCCCCAAAACATACGTTTTTTATACTAGGTGTATTGTGCTGCCACCTACTGCCAGGTACTCCATATCAGCGATCTCAGTAGTCATTAGACATCTTGGGAGAGCGAAATGGGGCCCTCCACGGAACTCACGGACTTCGAAGGTGGTCAGGTGGTAGGTGATTGGGTGTCTCTCGTATCATACGTCTGTACGTGAGATGTTAACACTCCAAAACATCCAAGGTATACTGTTCCCCATGTGATAGTGAAGTGGAAAAGTGAAGGGGCAAGTACAGCACCAAAGTGTTCAGGCTGACATCTGTTGAGTGACAGAAACCGCCGACAGTTGAAAAAGGTCGTAAGGAGTAACAGGTAGACATTTATCCAGACCGTCACACAGGAATTCAAAACTACATCAGGATCCATTGCAAGTACTATGACAGTTAGGTGGGGGGTGATAAAACTTGGATTTCATGGTCGATCGGCTGCTGATAAACCACGCATCACGCCGGTAAATGACAAACGACGCCTCGCTTCGTGTAAGGAGTGTAAACACTAGACGATTTAACAGAGGAAAATCATGGTGTGGATTGATGAATCACGGTACACAATGTGGCGATCCGATGGCAGGGTGTGGTCTCGCGAATGCCCCCTGAACTTCGTCTGCCAACATGTGTAGTGCCAACGGTAAAATTCGGAGGCGGTGGTGTTATGGCGTTACCATGTTCATCATGGGGGGCTTTGCACCCCTTGTTTTCCGTGGCACTATCACACACAGGCATACATTGAAGTTTTAAGCACCTTCTCGCTCCCCACTGTTGATGAGCATTTCGGGGATGCCGATTGCCTTTTTCAACACGATCGAGCTCGTCTTCATAATGCACGGCCTGTGGCTGAGTGGTTACATGACAATAACATCCTTGTAATGGACTGGCTTGCACAGAGTCCTGACCTGAATCCTGTAGAACACCCTTCGGATGTTTCGGAACGCCGACTTCGTGCCGGGCCTTACCGGCCGACATCAAAGCCTCTCCTCAGTGCAGCACTCCCTGAAGAATGGGCTGCCATTCCCGAAGAAACCTTCCAGCACATGATTGAACTCCCGCATCTCGTGGTCGTGCGGTAGCCTTCTCGCTTCCCGCGCCCGGGTTCCCGGGTTCGATTCCCGGCGTGGTCAGGGATTTTCTCTGCCTCGTGATGGCTGGGTGTTGTGTGTTGGCTTAGGTTAGTTAGGTTTAAGTATTTCTAAGTTATAGGGGACTGATGACCATAGATGTTAAGTCCCATAGTGCTCAGAGCCATATGAACCATTTGAACCTGATTGAACGTACGCCTGCGAGAGTGGAAGCTGTCATCCAGACTAAATGTGGGCCAACACCATATTGAATTCCAGCATTACCGATGGAGGGTGCCAGGAACTTTTAAGTCGTTTTCAGCCAGGTGTCTGGATACTTTTGATCACATAGTCTACATTATGCTAAACCTTAAAATTCATATTAGCTGAGTAAATATGTACAAAGTAATAAAATTTAAGATTAGCATATGATTTTTGTTAAACACGATATAGCCAAAATAATAGGTTTCCGTATTAATTCACAGCTGTATGTGAAAAATGGGTTGATTAACCATCGTTATAATTCTACATATATCACCAGATCTCTCATATAGCTAACTGTCTGACGTGATTGTCTTCTCGGAGAAAATGAAAAAATTATACATGCAATAGTAAGCATATAATTAGTAAAACACTGTGTTGTTTAAACGATTTGAGTTCTGGCCGTTTTCACATATCAACGATATGTATTAAGGTGTTCCAATTTCGTTCTGTTTTGAAACAGTTAAAATGGTCAGGTACTGTATACTGAAATCTTAACAAATTTACATCTGTTTACCTGATTCTACTCAGCCTGCTATTCAGGTTTGCAGATAACAGAAACTTTGTATGTGTGTTGAATTTAAATAGGGAGTTCTAAACGCACGAATAATAGTTGTAAAAAGTGAGAAGGGGAAAATAATGAAGATATTATAAATCTAAGTTTACATTTCTTTAACTGTTCAGTAATATAACGATGTCCAGTATTCTACTAGGGCAAAATAGATTGTACAAGCTTCATATTTTAACTGAACCAAGCGCGTGATATTTTTGGAACAGTACGCTAGGAGCTCTGTAGTAAATGGTGAACCTTAATTTGCATGTGCTTCGCTCGCTTACACCTGGCTGTAATTGGAATCTAATCCGTTTAAGCTTTTGCGCAGATCGCGAGGCGCTCATGTAGCAAATGCTGTTAATAGCAGCTGATGTTTTCCGGGCTGTCTAGCGCTAACCGCAAAGTTACCACGTCATTGGCAGCTGTTGCGGACGGCTACGGACTGAGTGACCGCGCTAACGGCCGTACATGCAACAAGCAATAAATTACGAGCATTATTGTCCCGTGTTGCCAATGTCACAACGCTGCAGAGCGCAGTGATTTCTTGTATCGAGTCTCACTATGGTTGACTGCAAAATTGAATCAACATGAGTGTCGCGGACAACACTGAAATGAGAAACAGCTGAAATTAACGTCTCCTGGAATACGACCATTCAAAACAACTTCGATAGTAAAGGAAATACGATTGCTGCTATATGTAATCGAATATTAATAAAATGAGGGGCTTGAATTTGTAAAAGATTTAAACACGAAGAAAAGCGGCAAGTGTAGCTTTTAGAAGCAATAAAGCAAAGGATTGCAAAATTATGCGATAGTTCTAATGACGTTTTCAATGGGAATTACAAACTGGCGCTAGGTAGCGGTAAACGGAAATTAATATTAAAATAAGAATTTTTTCACTTCATGATGTAACAAAACCTAAATTGTAATGCTGTTTGATAAGGGAACAACAGCGTTGGTTGAAGTCACTGTACGACGTTGGGATAATCTAATTCAGGATCTTCAGATATTTTGTGCAACGAAGTCATATCTGTAACACAGCCTACAAAATCGCCGACAATAACAGTGCTATTGAGAAGATGCGCTACTGGAAATTTGCCTATAATGACAGTTCTAATCTCAGACAGCATTATTACCATCGATTCTAGCATGTAAGTTCCATGCGTCACAGAAGGCAGAAGTAAGTTCCTACTGAACCACACTGCTGAGGTCATCGGCCCCTAAGCTTACATATTACTTAATCTGACTTAAAGTAACTTAAGCAAAGGACAACGCTCACACACACACACCCATGCCGAAGGGAGAACTGGAACCTCCGACGGGGGGAGCAGGGCGAACCGTTAAGTAACAAGGCGCCCAAGACCGCGCGGCTACCCCATGCGGCAGTGTCACACATGTTGATGCACAGTAGTAAACCGTGATCGTAGTCTGGCTAAAGAATGTGAACTACAGCCCGTTGGTGATATCAAATTAACAACATTTAATCTGTGGCGGGCTACATTTACAGTTACGATATATTACTGCAGTGTCTGTGTCGTTCAGAAATACGATGCAATTTTCTGTCGGACACGCTTATAAGAAAGAACATTGCATCATATTTTTTGAACAACATAGGTACTGCAATATTATATTTATCCACCGCCACCGGGCAAGCGACTTTCATTTAAAATGTCTCCCCTGTACGGGAATATATGTACATAATGAATGCATGGGCGCAGGTCGTAGACACAAGGATCACCGTTACCTAAAGCGAGTACATCATTATATGAAGAAAAATTTAGTAACAGCACTACAGTATCAGAGTTTAAAGGTTTTCCATTGAAAAGCATTTCAAATTTGAAAAAAATATTGTTGTTACAAAATTTTTCTACATACATAAATTAACTTACTTTCTTGGAAGAGTCACTAAATTGAAGAGAATCAAGAAGAAAAGATCTTATTATCTGAAAAGTTTCGGTTTATTATGAAAAGTACCTGAATCGATGTAGATGAGAAATGGTAACTGTCATAGTTCTGGGCTCTACTAATATAATTGGATACCTGTAATTTACTTCGGCGCTCACACACACACACACACACACACACACACACACACACACACACACACACACACACACCAAACCTGAAACGTCGCAAGGTGGAGTAATCAACCTGCTCGTAACACACAAGAACACATAAACACGCACATATATACGAGGGGCGTTGAAACGTCCGTGCAAAATCAGAAAGATGGCACCACCGATGCGTATCGAGATCATGTTTAGTTAGTAACATCTTTGGAATGAACGCACACCAAGTTTCAGCCATATTGATCTATTTCTCTGTGTTTGGCATTCGTGTGAATCAGGGAAATCGATTGATTGTTAAAAATGGACGAAGAAGAAATTAGTGTGGTGATTAAATACTGCTCTATGAAAGGCAAAAGGCCTCAAGAGACTAAAAAATGCTTGATAAACATTACGGTGACTCTGCACCTTCGATTAGAACAGTTTATAAGTGGTTTCGAAATTTTCGGAGTGGCCATGTGGGCACAAGTGATGCTGAACAATCTGGACGCACTGTGGAGGTTACGACTCCAGAAATTTTTGTAAAAACAAAACATGACATGCTGATGGATGACGGAATAGTTAAGGTACGTGAGATTGCTATTACTGTGGGCATCTCGAATGAACGGGTACATAACATTTGGGCATGAGAAAGCTATCCGCAAGATTGGTTCCGCGATAGCTCACGCTTGACCAAAAACTGAATCGTGTGAAGTGTTGCAGGGATGGTTTGCAGCTGTTCAGGAAGAATCCGCAGGACTTTATGAGTCATTTAGTCACTGTGGATGAAACATGGATACATTACTATACTCCTCAGACCAAACAACAATCTAAACAATGGGTTACCAAGGGAGAATCTGCACCAAGAAAGACCAAGACCAGTCTTCTGGCCAGAAAGGTTATGGCTACTGCAAGAAATAATCCTCATCGACT
The DNA here is from genome assembly GCF_023897955.1 of Schistocerca gregaria. NCBI lineage: Eukaryota > Metazoa > Arthropoda > Insecta > Orthoptera > Acrididae > Schistocerca > Schistocerca gregaria. The sequence goes on along the minus strand of NC_064922.1, from coordinate 707,224,254 downwards.
ATCTGAAAAGGGGTGCAACTATTACAGGTGCATATTATTCATCGTTATTGGACAGTTTGAAAACCGAGCTGCAAGAAAAACGCCGGAGATCGGACCGTAACAAAGTCATTTTCCATCACGACAACGCACACCCCCCAGCAGTTGTGGTCGCAAAATTAATGGAAATAGGATTCAAACTCTTTTAAAATCCCTCTTATCCTCCTCACTTGGCTCCCTAGGACTACTGTGTGTTCCCCAATTTGAAGAAATAGCTGACGGGACAAAGATTTTATTCAAACGAGGTGGTGATTGCAGCAACTAATAGCTATTTTGCAAACTTGGACATTTCCTTTTATTCGGAATGAATCAATAAATTAGAACAGCATTGGACGAAGTGTATAAGTCTTAAAGGAGACCATGTCGAAAAATAAAAAAGGTTTACCTCAAACACGTAAGTAGTTTTTATTTTTCCACAGACTTTTTAAACGCCCCTCCAGTTTGCTTTACTCTGAGGAGACGTCCCATGATATAACACTCGACCCCGCATCCGACCCCGTGCATGTATGGCGGGAGCCAACTTTAAAATCTTCAAAGGCAAACGTCGTTTTGTATTGCAGATTACGATTCTGTTTGCAACATCTACATATGTTCTGCCTGAAGCATTTTCTTCGTTTCGCCACGATAGCGCTGTAATCGGAGGTATGTAAACGGGCACATAACCGCAAATTAAGACAAGCTACTCCATCGCCTTAAATATCCTATGGCACTTAGGACCCCACCTCCATGCTTCAAGAGTAGGACAGACCAGTATTTCATTTTAGTTGGAAATCCCATATACAACGTTGCAGTCCTCCAACATATCGAGCAGGGGACTACTCAACGACCCAATGTGGTCATGACTCGAGGCGAACGTTACTCTAACTTTACAATTAGAGTCAGTGTTTATATTTAGTACGGTCAACTTCAGTACACTTAGTGATCCGCTTTTCAAATGACCGTACACAGGACAGAAGCGTATCAGCGGGAATGTCAGCACAGACGTTTCTGATTTGGTGTATCACGTCTTCACGGCCAGTTGGCATTTGCTGGTATACCTTATTTTCTTATATATCACCACAGATAAACATCTGGCGACCTAATTGGCCAATTAATAGGGCCACCTCTGCCGATCCACCGCCAAGTTTAAACGTGGTATAATACCTCCCTTACTTCGATTGTGTAATGAGTTGGGGAACCGTCATGCTGGAACCACAAACGTTGTAGACCGTCCACGGCAACATCCTGCAGTAGTACCGGTAGTTAATGTCCCAAAATCGTTCGATATTTGCGTCCATTCAACGTGTCGAAAATAAAATAAGGACCATTGAGTTTGTTCCCCATTTTTATTTATTTTTTATTTGACACGGCTAGTTCCGTAGGACCAAATTGAGGAACAAATCCCCAGAGTCATAGAACATGCCAATACATGAAATTACAACATAAAAATAACAACAGATGAAATAAAATAAAATGTTTATGAACCCAAAAAATACATGCCATAAGCTTATGTAATCTCAATCAGTGATATAAAACAGGAATCAGCTTAATTTTTCAAGGAACTCCTCCACATAATAGAAGCAGTGACCCATGAGGAAAGTCTCTAGTTTGGATTTGAAAGCGCGTGCATTACTGTTAAGATGTTTGAATTCTTGTGGTAGCTTATTGAAAATGGATGAAGCACTATACTGCACACCTTTCTGCACAGGAGTTAAGGAAGACCGGTCCAAATGCAGGTTTGTTCTCTACCGAGCATTAACTGAATGAAAGCTGCTTATTCTTGGGAATAAGCTAATACTTTTAACAGAAAGTGACTATAAGTAATGCATATACTCAGAGGCCAATGTCAAAATACCCAGACTCATGAACAGGGGTCGGCAAGAGGCTCGTGAACTTACACCACTTATTGCCCGAACCGCCTGTTTCTGAGCCAAAAATATCCTTTTAGAATAGAAAGAGTTACCCCAAAATACAATACCATTCGACATAAGCGAGTGAAAATAAGCAATGTAGATATCGTTCGAATAGTAAAAATAGCATCATTATGTCTCTGAACTAGATCCTGAACGTGGGCTTTCCACAACAGTTTACTATCTATCTGAACACATAGAAATTTGAACTGCTCAGTCTCACTAATTATATGCCCACTCGGTGAAATCAAAACGTCAGGTTTTGTTGAATTGTGTGTTAGAAACTGTAAATATGAGTCTTACTGTAATTTTCCGTTAGTCTCTTTTCAACAAGCTATGAATTTATGTCATGAACTGCACTATTTGAAAACGAGCCACAACACAACATCCTTTACAGCCAAGTTAGTGACATCAGCAAGCAGAAAATTTTTAGAGTTACCTGTAATACTAAAGGGCATATCATATAAACAAGGAACAGGTGTGTCCCTAACGCTGATCCCTGTGGCACCCCCCTCCCCCCCCCCCCCCCCCCTATTTGCCTGTACCCCACTTGGACACCACATCACTGCCATTTTCAACACTGTGAATAATGCCCTTGCGCTGTCTGTTGCTAAAGTATTGTGCGCTACTACTCGTATTCCGTAATGGTCCAACTTCTGGAGTAATATTTTGTGAGCAACACAATCAAATGCCTTAGTTAAATAAAAAAAAAATCCTAGCGTTCGAAAACTTTTGTTTAACCCATTCAGTACCTTACAGAGAAAAGAGAATACACCGTTTACAGTTGTTAAACGACTTCTGAAGCCGAATTGTACATTTGATAGCAAATCATGTGATATAAAATGATAAATTCTCCTTACATACACAGCCTTTACAATAGCGTTAGCATACACTGATGGCATAGAGATAGGTCTAAAATTGTCTACATTATCCATTTTCCCTTTTTATACCTAGTACCTTAATCGTTCAGGAAACTGACCATTCCTAAAGGAAAAATTACAAATATGGCTAAATGCAGGAGTAACATGCGCAGCACAGTACTTAAATATTCTGCTAGGCACTCCATCATATCCATGAGAGTCCTTAGTCTTCAGTGATTTAATTATTGACTCAATCTCCCCCTTGTCTGTATCACACAGGAGTATTTCAGACATCAATCTCGGAAAGGCATTTGCCAAGAGTGTTATATGATTTCCTGTAGAAACTATTTTTTTTCTTTAATTAACTTGCAATGTGCAGAAAATGATTGTTAAAAACTGTACATATATCTGATTTATCAGTAATAGAAATATTTTTACTACGAACTAACTTTGCATTGTCGACCTTTTGCTGCTGACCAGACACTTCCTTCACAACTGACCGTATGGTTTTAATTTTGTCCTGTGAGTTAGCTATTCTATTTGCGTACCACACACTCTTTGCCTTCCTAATAACATTATTAAGCACCTCACAGAACTGTTTGTGATGGACTATTGTAGCTTAATTGTGATCGCTTCTAGCATTTTGATATAATTTCCGCTTTCTTCTACATGATATCCTTATCCCACTAGTCAGCCACACTGGCTGCTTTTACTGCTAGTACTCCGTTTAGAATGTTCTAATGGAAACTAACACCCAAAGAGCATGAGAAATGTGTTAATGAAAGCATTATATTTTTCATCTATGTTATCAGTAGTATAAACATCCTGCAACTCTTGTTCCTTGACGATGTTTAAAAAACTCACTATTGTTGTTGGATTAACTTTCCTACATAGTTTGTAATTATATGTGACATTTGTTTGAGTACAAAAGCCTTTTAGTGTTAAAATTTGTTCATCATGGTCTGAAATGCCAATCACCCTTTTACTAACAGAATGCCAATCTAGTAATGAAGAATCAATAAAAATATTGTGTATGGTTGTGCTACTGTTTCCGTGCACTCTAATTGAAAAAAAAAACACAGTCTGCATCAGATACTATGAGTTTAGGAGATCAACAAATATCCTTTTCCTTGCACTATCATATACAAAATTAATGTTGAAGTCACCACATGTAACTAATGTCTCGTACTTCGAATAAAGTGAATCAAGAACTCTCTCTAGCTTCAGCTGAAATGCTTTGAAATTCGAGTTACGGGACCTATAAACAACAACAATTAGAAGTTTAGTTTCACTAAATTCAACTGGCCTTGCAGAAAATTCAAATATCTGTTCAGTGCAGTGCCGTGATACGTCTATGGACTCAAATGGAATACTGTTTTTAACGTACATGGCCACTCCCTTACAACGCAAGGAAATCCTTGAAAAACAGTCAGCTAATCTGTATTCTGGTAAAGGAACCTCTGAATTGCCAAACTGTTTAAGTGGTGCTCCGATGTGCCAATAATTTCAGAGTCAACATCTATAAACAGTTTACTAAATTTAATACCTCTTATATTTTGATGAAATATGCTAAAGCCTTCTCTACATGGAAACAAGATGTCCTCTGAATGTGAGTCTTAGAGGGACTTCCTTTAAGCGGGTATATCTCTCAGCTGAATTGAATCTAAAAAAAGGTGCAGATCTAACACCAACAACTACAGGAATTTTTCCGTGAGTGATCCCCCTCCCCCTTTCACTGTGACCTATAAGCTTTGCCAGCTCCCCTTTCCATACCTATTGAGGTGCAGGCCATGCCTAGTGTAGCCTGATCTACTGATAGACCCAGCTGGCACCACTGAAATGTGACCCATGCCCTCTGCCATCACCTGTAACACTGTTTGCTTCGTTTCCTTTTGCCGGTCTGTGCGCTGCCACCAGGTATAAAGGCGTTCACAGCCTTGTAAAAGAACGGACGATAGCGAGCTTTCTCTGGAAAACGCTCGGCATACAACTCAACAGCAGCCGTAACATTTCTCCTACATTATCCTTGGATCAGGATTATTTCAGTTCTTTCTTCTGTGGTTACAAAGCTCATCGTCCACTTGAACGTCTATTCTCCAAATGATGGGTAGGTGTGTAGGCAAAAACACTGTGCAAGGGCAGCGGTAGAGCCGCTGTTTGTTCTACGTCCACACGATATGTAAGCTTCGGTCACAGTGTACTGCCAGTTGTGATACGTCGTAGTTCGCTATTACGGTCACGGACGCACGTCGAGTAATCAGTCTCCTGTTCGACATGTAAGTGGAATATAGCATTATGAATGCGATTTCCAACTAGATATTAACGAATACTGGCCTGTGCTACCCTCGCATTACGAAGGTGAGGTCCCACGTGCCGTTATATATTAAAGGGCCACTGAGTAACACGTCGTAGATTACGATTGGGTACCCATTTCTACTCCTCCGATTACAGCCCCAAATATGGTAAGACGAATAAAACGCTTCAAGCAAAATGTATCTAAATTTTTCCGCAGAATCGTAATCTGCAATGAAAAACCGAGTTCCCATTCAGGTTTCGAGAATTAATTCTGACGGAGCGAATGTAATTACTTAACTACTTGAGGCCACAAATTTTCATTTTCGATTCTAATAGTATGTGTAATAATGTTTAAAAAATTTCTTTGATATCTTTTAAATTTATTTTATAAATGTAAGCTATTTCAGTGAACTCTATAATATTCTTCACTTTTCATTAGACAAGCACAATGTTTTAAAAATTTCTGTTCTCCACAATTTAAAGTGAGTGAAAGTTGATTACAGTCAACAGCACTGTCGCTGCTCAGTGGATAGTCGTTTCTTTTCCTCAACAAACTGGTTGCCGGTACAGGACACTATCGATTCATTGCTGCCTGCGATGACATCTGAATTATAAAGTTTATCTGTATCTATTCATTCTTTATTGTATTATAATTTTATTTGAGTTCTTTGTTGATGCATTTTATTGTACTACAGCGGGTCTGAATATGGCATAGCTAAAACCCGTAAGCAGAACAAAATGAAACGGATGTGCAATTTAGACTGTGCCTGGATTAGTGTTTCAATATAAGTCGCTGAAGTTACTACGACAGTATATAAAAAATTTCAGTAAATTTGAAAGAAAAATCTGTCATTAGCTGCACAAGAAAACCTTTATTTGGTTCACTTCACCTGTTTTGGCAGCTGTAAAACAGGCTCAAATCACTAGTAAGCCGACATCAAAATAATGATTTGAGTCTATTTCAGTTCTGAAGATGAGTGTTTAAGCTCTCGAAATCGATAAAGTGAACGAAATAAAGGTTTTCTTGCGCATCTAACTGCTGATTTATTTTTTATTTTTATTGAAATATTCTGCAGCTGCTGAACAACATGTGTGAACAAAATCATATCAATAATTATAAAATGTTATTAAAATGAATAACAATATACACAAAACTGCTCAAAATAAGACAATTAACTTGAGCAAGCTTACGTTTAATTATAATGGAATGGATAATTGCGAGTGTCGTGTGTCATAATTGGAACTAAAGCATGTGCTTGTCGGTATGGCCCTACATTATGTTTACTTTATGTCGAAGAATGCTGTATAATTACTGTCGTCATTGATCAATGTTACAAGAAGAGCCAAGAGCTATCTCTTCTTACTGCTCTTCACACACTGGACGGTTTAAAATGGAAGTTGGATTTGAAACCGAGGGCTAAATTGAGGGAGACAGATTTCGAGGCTAAAATGCATTGGCAGTAAGAAGAAACGAACCTAGTTGGGATCTGCAAGTACCACTGAAAGTCTTTTACAGGTTTTTATTTAGATGAGCGTCTTTCTGTTACTGGCGATTTGAAGCTGCATTCGTTTTCGTGCCCGCGTCAAACATGATCTTCTCCTGCACTTCTTTCCATGATGCTTACGCTACGTTGCAAATAAAATATTCTCGTTACTTCAGATTCATCCTGTGTGACCAGCGTGCACTAAAAATGAGCAGCTGTGAGTCTGAAGCGATTTGTGGCTATATATTCCCCACAAAAGCGGTTGAAGTAACACATTCATTCGTTTAATGTCACCTCCAAAAAAAACTATAATTTTTTTTATATTGATTTGTCAGTTTCATGTAATTTATCTGATGACAGCATACGCCACCTGGGGAGTAGTAGATGTACTAATAATGATTTCAACGTCATCCGTGAACAGGTAGGATATTGACTTTGCTTCCAGAGCGCCATCTGTGTCTATCCTGTAAGCCAGAAGGTTCATCGTGGTGCAAACGTGTAAAACAAGCAGGCAACTCGGCCACAGAGACGCACTAGTGCTTCCTACAGCCAACTGAGCTAGTATGTAAGAAGTCAGATTGTGGCCTTCCGATTGGCGGGGCAGTCCTTACGGAGAACTGCCACACAAATTGGAAGTGCTGCGTCAGCTGTGCACCAGTGCTGATGTCAGTTGTCATGCGAACATTCTCAGGGACGAGGTTGTGGACGTCCACGCAGCACAGACGCCCGCTATGATCGAAATATTGTAAGAGCAGCTTAGCACACCGTAAAGCTAGCACAGCGCAAATAAGAGAGCTTTTGAGCCCAGACGTGTCAACACTAAGTGTTGCGAACCAGTTATTAGCAGTGGGACTAGGGCACACACACCCCTAGCCTCTCTGCCAGTCACGTCACAGCAGCGACGTGCAAGGCTCGATTGGTGCCGTTGGAGGATCACTTGGACGATGGATGGCGCGCCGTGGTCTTTAGGAATGAAAGCAGATTCTGCCTGCACGCAAGCGAAGGTCGTTTGTGCGAACGACGTAGAACTGGTGAGCGCCATCTCGTAGAGTGCTTTCGTCCGAGTCACACTGCCCCATCCCAAGTCTTAAGGTCTTGGGGGCGGCAATCCACAACCCTCGTTCACCTTTGGTGTTTCTGGAGAGGTCGCTAACCATAACCAGCACTCAGTATATGCTGAAGTAGATGTGTTGGTCCAACAGGATAGTGCTCCACTATCCACCGCCCAGAGACTCAACATGCTCTGCAGGATGTGTAGCAGCTTCCCTGTTCAGCACGATCTCCGGGCATGTATCGAATCAAGCGTGTATTGGGTATGATAGGACAAGAAGTCAGTCGTGCGACTCGTCAACCAACAGCTCTACAGAACTATGTGAACAGGTCGAGCAGGATTATCCCAGGACAGTATCCGCCATATGTACGATCGACTGGATGCCAGAGTCCTGCATTGGTTTCCGGAGGCTACACAATACACCATACACCAATATTGGGATTTCTGCACAGCTCGATTCCTTCTACTACAGAAGGACTTACGCTATTGATCTATAAATGGAATCATTTGATGTACCCCATATACACGATTGCAACAATAAATCTTGAGTGAATTGGAGATTTCTTAAAGGGAGTACTGCTGTCTTCTGCAGTTTGTGATAGGGTTACAATGTGCATTTTACAGAACAAAAAAAAATGGTTCAAATGGCTCTGAGCACTATGGGACTCAACTGCTGTGGTTATTAGTCCCCTAGAACTTAGAACTACTTAAACCTAACTAACCTAAGGACATCACACACACCCATGCCCGAGGCAGGATTCGAACCTGCGACCGTAGCAGTCGCACGGTTTTACAGAACAGAATCATTCTACTCCAGTACAATGTTAACCGTGATTCTAAGGAATTTCGTGTTTTTGTATGCTTCGTTTACTATTATCTGCGTGCCAAACTTAACTTTATTTTCTTCCCATGTCTTCTCGAATAACGTGTTGTGCTATTTATGTGGCACTGGAAAGTGGCAACTGTGTACTTCTACAGCCTCTCCTGCTTTTCTCAAGTATTGCAATAATACGATGCATAAGAATCTTTCAGTTGACGCATTTATGAATCTTCATTGATGACACTGTAATTCTGTCAGAGGCAGGAAAGGAAGTGGAAGAGCAGTTAAATGGAACGGATAATTATTCATTTGAAATTATATATTTCAGATACATATTAAGTCTTATCTTTATTTATGATAATGAAGACAGGCCGAAGCGGTGAATTAAAATTTGTACCGTGGAAAGGATTCGAACCTGCAGCTGTGATAGCCTCAGTATCAGGGTAGCACAGAGGTTGGCACATATGCTTTATAAAGCAAAGGACAAGTGTTCCAATCCCAGCCTTGGTACATATTTTAATTCGTTGCTTCAGCGTGTATGTATTATCATAGGAATTGATAATGCCTTGAAATGAGATTATAAGCTAAACATCAACAAAATTAAAACAAAGGCACGGAAAGGTAGTCTAATTAAATCAGGCAACGATAAAACTAGGAAATGAGACTGTAAAAGTAGTAGATCACATTCGCATTTTTGGAAGTAAATAACTGATGATGCAGGAGTACGAAGGAGAGAAATTGCACACTGGCAGTAGCAAAAAAGGTATTTTTTTACATCGAACATAAATTTAATTGTTAGAAAGTTCTTTCTAAAAGTATTTGTCTGGAGCATAGCCTCGCACGGAATGAAAACGTGGACCAAAAGCAATTCAGACAAAAAGATAATATGAAGTACTACAGAAATCTGATGAAAATCAGGTGTGTAGGTCTAATAACTAAAGATCTGGGGAAAAATAATTTTTACATCAGAGACTTACTAAAAAAGGAAATCGGTTAATAGGCCACATCCTGAGTTACCATGGAATCGTCATTTTCGTTAAGGAGGGAGAGCAACACATGGGGATGAACAGCGTGCAAGTTGTGTCACTTTGTTCTTAAGGTCTTCTTCAGTCTGAAGGCAAACAAGCATGGTGTTGTTGTGGTCTTCAATCCAAAGATTGGTTTGGTGCCGCTCTCCAGCCTAGTCCATTCTGTCCAGTCGCATCATTTCTGTGTAACTACTGTGCCTACGTTTATATCTCCATCTACATAGATACTCCGCACAACCACTGAAGGCGGGTGGCGGAGGGTATAATGTGCCACTGCTAGTCATTTCCTTTCCTGTTCCACTCGCAAACAGAGCGAGGGAAAAACGACTGTTCGTGTGCTTCCAAGTGAGCCCCATTTTCTTGTATCTTATCTTCGTGGTCCTTACGCGCAATGTACATTGGCGGCAGTAGAATCAGTAGTCAGTCAGCTTCAAATACCGGTTCCCTAACTTCTCTCAGTAGTGTTCCTCGGAAAGAATGTCGCCTTCTCTCCAGTGATTACCATTTGAGTTCACGAAGCATCTCCGTAACACTTACATGTTGTTCGAACCTACCAGAAAGAAATCTAGCAGCTCGTGTCTGTATTGTTTCGATGTCCTTCTTTAATACGACCTGATATGGATCCAAACACTCGAGCAGTACTCAAGGATAGGTCGCACCAGCGTTCAATGTTCGGTCTCCTTTACAGGTGAACCACTCTTTCCGAAAATTCTGCGAATAAATATAACTTAAAGTCATCGAGCCACCCACATATCTTTGAACCTATTCCATGTGCTCGTATCTTCGTTAACAGCTTGCAATAGAGCACCGTGTCAAATGTTTTCCGGAAATATAGAAATATGGAATCTGCCTGTTGCCCTTCATCTATAGTTCGCACTATATCAGTTGAGAAAAGGACAAGCTGAGTTTCGTACCAGTGTGTCATTTCAAAACCATGGAGTTCCGTGTATATAAACTTTACCATCCATTTGAAACTGCTTACTGTATTCAGATCTAGAGCCTCCTCTACGATTTTGACCTCCATACGCTTTCCATAACCAACTTCTCGATTGCTTGATGCCCTGACAAACTGCGTGGCCCAAGGAAAGTCATATCAAGTTGAAGAGATTTACGGCACTGATACAAAAACAACGGTTCAAAATGGTTCAAATGGCTCTGAGCACTATGGGACTTAACATCTGAGGTCATCAGTCCCCTAGAACTTAGAACTACTTAAACCTAACTAATCTAAGGACATCACACACATCCATACCCGAGGCAGGATTCGAACCTGCGACCGTAGCAGTCACGCGGTTCCGGACTGAAGCACCTAGAATCGCTCGGCTACCGTGGCCGGCGAGATAAGGAGATTCGCCTGCGAAACTCAATTCAGTTTCGAAGCAACGCACTCACACAAGTAACGCTAATGTTCTTAGAGCTTGTCATTTATAATGACAGTGACTGTCAGGTTCTGTACACCTGTCATGCTCTCCGTCGAAAGATGCAATTTCGGATACATGAAAATAATAGGGACTGGGCTCAGTTGTCTAAAAACTTAACGTAGTTGATGCTTTGTAAACCATTCGTAATAGAATACATGCACCTAAAATTTCTTCAAAGGCCAGTTCGTGTCACCTCCACGAATAATCGTCTTTCCACCTATAACAAAAGGTCCCTGAAACTGGAATCAGTCGGAGAGAGCAACTGGCCTACTTACAGTCGTGATATCCTTATAAGTTATAAAAATGCGTGTGTGTTTATATCCAAGTATATATGAATGTGTGTTCCATATCTCACCGAGCGAGGTGGCGCAGTGGTTAGCACACTGGACTCTCATTCGGAAGGACGACGGTTCAATCCCGCGTCCGGCCATCCCGATTTAGGTTTTCCGTGATTTCCCTAGATCACATCAGGCAAATGCCGGGATGGTTCCTTTGAAAGGGCACGGCCGATTTCCTGCCCCATCCTTCCCTAATTCGAGCTTGTGCTCCGTCTCTAATGACCTCGTTGTCTACGGGACGTTAAACAGTAATCTCGTCCTCCTCCTCCTGTTCCATATCTCCGCCAATTCCAACCAAACTTGGTACCCGTATCACTAGTCTGGAAAGAATCACTGTGCGGGTAAGAAAGACCTACGTACCACAGGTGTGAGGATGCAGGTAAAATACTAATGAACCCATGATGAGGAAACATTCGTAATTTATTCAGTCTGTGGAAGTGGTAAGGTTCTATAGGACCAAACTGTTGAGGTCATCGGTCTCTAGGCTTACACCGTACTTAAACTAACTTACGCTAAGGACAACACACACACACCCATGCTCGAGGGAGGACTCGAACCTCAGCCGGCCGCGGTGGTCTCGCGGTTCTAGGCGCTCAGTCCGGAACCGCGCGACTGCTACGGTCGCAGGTTCGAATCCTGCCTCGGCCATGGATGTGTGTTATGCCCTTAGGTTAGTTAGGTTTAAGTAGTTCTATGTCTAGGGGACTGATGACCACAGATGTTAAGTACCATAGTGCTCAGAGCCATTTGAAGCATTTTGCATTTTGACCCGAACCTCCGAAGGGGTGAGCCGCGCGAACCGTGGCAAGGCGCTGAGACAGCGCGGCTCCCCCACGCGGCTCATTCAGCTTCTATTTGTCAATGCGAACACTTAGTGACTTACTGCAAACTTTAGACACATATTCAAACCCTTACGATATTTTTCTCACTGACAATCACCACAAACTGACAAAATGATGCATTACGTTTCAATTTATTACTTCTTTACTACAAACTGTATTCACGATACATTTTGCAGATAGAATTTACATATCCCACTGAATCTACTTACGAAAATATATCATCGTACGACCGATAATTCCGGAGAAATGTAAAAACTGCCGTATCATGCATGACGATCAAATTTACTTCTCCTTCGCTAGTAACCCTATTCACAAAGCTCTTTCCATACAGTAGCCACGTATAACACTGGGTTTATCAACCATTTATATCACTGAAGGACACATAGTTTAGGAGATATGTACAAATACGTATGTGTGAAATATATTAATGTGTGAAATATATCTGTCATATGCGTACGCTGACAAAGCCCTCTGTAAGCAGCTCATCCTAAACCCCTGAAATGATTTCAGCCAAATTTGGTGCACATATTAGTTAGCATCTGGAGAGAAATACTGTGGTAATATGAACCACCAGTCTCCTACTGGATGGGAGTGATAACAAGAGAAGTGGTGAGGAGAAGATGGAGAGATGAAGAGGTAAAAGGAGAAGATTGACACGGTGAGGGGGGAGTAGGACATGATCAAAGAGAGAGGGGTGGGGAAATGGACGGAAAGAGAGGAAAGGAGACGATTGACAGATGCAGGAGAGAGGAAGACATGGACAGCAAAAGACAGGGAGGCGGGAGGGCGGTAGGAGGAGGAGGGGGGGAGGAGGAAGAGATGGACTAATAGATTACTGGAATAAATACAAATCCGGGCATCACAACGTTTTCAGCTCGTATTTAAAATAAAAAAGCATAATTTTTGCACAAATTAACATGTAGGCGAGACCTCTTACCGCAAACTATGCCGTTAATTGCAAGTCATTTGGAAAAAGGCCACTTAGCATCTACAGGTTCCAATTTCGACACTGAATTCCCAGCGCTGGCCCGAGCTACCTATTTCACAGCTCAGTAAGCTGCAAATGGTGTTGATTAAGTACGTGGGCGAGATGTTTGCGCGATGACGTCGAAAATTTTAACGAGATTTATGTGCGGCGCCAGTGGCTGCGTCTCGTTAGGGCTGGCCAGGCTCCGTGTGGGCAGCGCCAGCGAGGCGGACACCGTCTGCGGTGGCGTCTCGTCGCCAAATTACTGCCTGCCGCGGACCGCAGCAGGCCGGGACTGAGCAAACGGAAACAGCGCTGTTTGCCTCCTAGTTCACTTCGCGGCTGCGGTGCTGTACCGAAAAGGCGTCTGAAATCACAGGTCCTCTCCAGTTACCTCCCTCGTATTTCGCGGAAATGTGGTAAACTTAGTAACAGAGAAAGGAAAGCCCAGACAGAAATTCAACGTTATATGAACTTTTTGGCGTAAGGACAGATAAATGGCAGCGTAACACGAATCACTTTCTTCTGGCAGCCGAAAATATTTTATACACGGAAATAAAGTTTTAAAATACACTGGCAGATAAAAATCTCAACACCAAAAATAATTAATGTAGCGTAATGAAATTTCGGGAATACACTTCTCTAGGTAACATATATAAGTAATAAACATTGCCAGATCACAGTTAATTTAAGCGCTAGATAAGCCGCTGCAAATGTGAAATACTATCACATTAATAACTGGTGTAACCTCCAGAATATTGAATGGAAGCATGCACACGTGCATGCATTGTTTTGTACAGTTTGTGGGATAGAGTTCCATGCGTTTTGCACTTGGTCCGTCAGTACACAGACGGTAATGCTGTTTGTTGGTGATGCTGGAGATGTCGTTAGACGATGTTTCATATGAGCTCGATCGGAGGCATATCTGGTGATGGAGAAGGCCAAGGCAACATGTTGATACTCTGTAGAGCATGTCGTGTGACAGTACCGGTATGTCGGCGAGTGTTATCTTGTTGGAAAGAAAGTCAAGAGTTAATGATTTTACTTTCTTATGGATCCACAGTCATTTAAAATTTTCTGAAAGATACAAACGCCATTTGACTGTACAGCAGGTTTTATTTCAGCCTTAAGTCATTATCAAGTGTTACTACTGCAATAGATTAAATCAAAATAAAGGTACAAATATTAGACAAGGTATCAGAAAAATAGCACGGCAATCAGTTAAATCAATGTATGGGCCGCGTGATTAGTTCTCTTACTTATGTATAATAAATCAATAGACTTGAGCAGAACCCAATTCATTGTCAACACATGTATCTTCAGTTGTATAAACCAATTTTGCCGAATTAAATGCGCGAACATGTGTGTAATATACTAATTCACTGGCAGCTGGCATTACTCAGTCGATGTGGTTGTGAAAAACTAAATCTGGACATCTATTTTTCCACGTCTCATGATTTATAATAAATAAGTAAAAAAACCTGCCCCCATGAACCATGGACCTTGCCGTTGGTGGGGAGGCTTGCGTGCCTCAATGATACAGATAGCCGTACCGTTGGTGCAACCACAACGTAGGGGTATCTGTTGAGAGGCCAGACAAACTTGTGGTTCTTAAAGAGGGGCAGTAGCCTTATCAGTAGACTTTTCAGTAGTTGAAGGGGCAACAGTCTGGATGATTGACTGATCGGCCTTGTAACACTAACCAAAACGGCCTTGCTGTGCTGGTACTGCTAAAGGCTGAAACCAAAGGGGAACTACAGCCGTAATTTTTCCCGAGGGCATGCAGCTTTACTGTATTGGTAAATGATGGTGGCGTCCTCTTGGGTAAAATATTCCGGAGGTAAAATAGTCCCCCATTCGGATGTCCGGATGGGGACTACTCGAGACGACGTCGTTATCAGGAGAAAGAAAACTGGCGTTCTAAGGATCGGTGCGTGGAAATATCAGATCCCTTAATGGGGCATGTAGGTTAGAATATTTAAAAAGGGAAATGGATAGGTTAAAGTTAGATATAGTGGGAATTAGTGAAGCATAGTGAACGTATTATTGTGGCCAAGATAGACACGAAGCCCACGCCTACTACGGTAGTAAAAGTTGATATGCCAACTAGCTCCGCATATGACGAAGAAATTGAAGATATGTATGATGAGATAAAAGAAATTATTCAGGTAGTGAAGGGAGACGAAAATTAAATAGTCATGGGTGACTGGAATTCGAGAGTAGGAAAAGGGAGAGTAGGAATCATAGTAGGTGAATATGGATTGCGGTAAAAAATGAAAGAGGAAGCCGTCTGGTAGAATTTTGCACAGAGCATAACTTAATCATAGCTAACACTTGGTTCAAGAATCATGAAAGAAGGTTGTATACAAGGAAGAATCCTGGAGATGCTAGAAGGTATCAGCAGATTATATAATGGTAAGACAAAGATTTAGGAACCAGGTATTAAATTGTAAGACATTTCCAGGGGCAGATGTGGACTCTGACCACAATCTATTGGTTACGAACTATAGATTAAAACTGAAGTAACTGCAAAAAGGTGGGAATTTAAGGAGATGGAACCTGGATAAACTGAAAGAACCAGAGGTTGTAGAGAGCTTGAGGCAGAGCATAAGGGAACAATTGACAGGAATGGGGGAAAGAAATACAGCAGAAGAAAAATGGGTAGCTTTGAGGGATGACACAGTGAAGGCAGCAGAGGATCAAGTAGGTAAAACGACGAGGGCTAGTAGAAATCCTTGGGTAACAGAAGGAATATTGAATTTAATTGATGAAAGGAGAAAATATAAAACAGCAGTAAATGAAGCA
This sequence comes from Schistocerca gregaria, assembly GCF_023897955.1. Classification (NCBI taxonomy): domain Eukaryota; kingdom Metazoa; phylum Arthropoda; class Insecta; order Orthoptera; family Acrididae; genus Schistocerca; species Schistocerca gregaria. The sequence goes on along the minus strand of NC_064922.1, from coordinate 707,208,418 downwards.
GCCCAAAAGGAATACAAACATCTCAAAAATGAGATCGACAGGAAGTGCAAAATGGCTAAGCAGGCATGGCTAGGGGACAAAGGTAAGGATGTAGAGGCTTATCTCACTAGGGGTAAGATAGATACAGCCTACAGGAAAATTAAATAGACGTTTGGAGAAAAGAGAGCCACTTGTATGAATATCAGATGGAAACCCAGTTCTAAGCAAAGAAGGAAAAGCAGAAAGGTGGAAGGAGTATATAGAGGGTCTATACAAGGGCGATGTACTTGAGGACAATATTATGGAAATGGAAGAGGATGTAGATGAAGATGAAATGGGAGCTATGATTCTGCGTGAAGAGTTTGACAGAGCACTGAAAGTCTTGAGTCGAAACAAGGCCCCGGGAGTAGACAACATTCCATTAGAACTACTGACGGCCTTGGGAGAGCCAGTCCTGGCAAAACTCTACCATCTGGTGAGCAAGATGTACGAGACAGACGAAATACCCTCAGACTTCAAGAAGAATGTAATAATTCCAATTCCAATCCCAAAGAAAGCAGGTGCTGACAGATGTGAAAATTACCGAACTATCAGTTTAATAAGTCACAGCTGCAAAATACCTACGCGAATTCTTTACACACGTATGAAAATCTAGTAGAAGCCGACCTCGGGGAAGATCAGTTTGGATTCCGTAGAAATGCTGGAACACGTGGGGCAATACTGATCTTACGACTTATCTTAGGAGAAAGATTAAGGAAAGGCAAACCAATATTTCTAGCATTGGCAGACATAGAGAAAGCTTATGACAATGTTGACTGGAATACTCTCTTTCAAATTATAAAGGTGGCAGGGGTAAAATACAGGGAGCGAAAGGCTATTTACAATTTGTACAGAAACCAGATAGCAGTTATAACAGTCGAGGGACATGAAAGGGAAGCAGTGGTTGGGAATGGACTGAGACAGGGTTGTAGCCTCTCCCCAATGTTATTCAATCTGTATATTGAACAAGCAGTAAAGGAAACAAAACAAAAATTTGGAGTAGGTTTTAAAATCCGGGGAGAAGTAATAAAAACTTTGAGGTTCACCGATGACATTTTAATTCTGTCAGAGACAGCAAAGGACTTGTAAGAACAGTTGAACGGAATGGACAGTGTCTTGAAAGTAGGATATAAGATGAACATCAACGAAAGCACAACGAGAATAATGGAATGTAGTCGAATTAAGTCGGGTGATGCTGAGGGAATTAGATTAGGAACTGAGGCACTTAAAGCAGTAAAGGAGTTTTGCTATTTGGGGAGCAAAGTAACTGATGATGGTCGGAGAGGATATAAAATGTAGACTGGCAATGCAAGGAAAGCGTTTATGAAGAAAAAAAATTTGTTAACATCGAGTATAGATTCAAATGTCAGGAAGTCGTTTCTGAAAGTATTTGTATGGAGTGTAGCCTTGTATGAAAGTGAAACATGGACGATAAATAATTTGGACAAGAAGAGAATAGAATCTTTCCAAATGTGGTGCTACAGAAGAATGTTGTAGATTAGGTGGGTAAATCACATAACTAATGAGGACGTATTGAATAGGATTGGGGAGAAGAGAAGTTTGTGGCACAACTTGACTAGAAGAAGGGGTCGGTTGGTAGGACATGTTCTGAGGCATCAAGGGATCAGAAATTTAGCATTGGAGAGCAGCGTGGTGGGTAAAAATCGTAGAGGGAAACCAAGAGATGAATGCACTAAGCAGATTCAGAAGGATGTAGGTTGCAGTAGTTACTGGGAGATGATGGAGCTTGCACAGGATAGAGTAGCATGGAGAGCTGCATCAGACCAGTCTCAGGACTGAAGACCACAACAACAACAACAACAACAACAACAACAAGTAAGAAAACAAATGATGCAGTCCATACTTTGATTTAATTGTTTGCCCTGATATTTTTCTGACACTTTGTCTGATAATTGTACTTCATTGTGCCTTAATCTGTTGCAGTTGTAACACTTGATAATAGATTAAGGCCGTAATCTAGACTGTGAAACAAAACCTGTTGTACAGTCAAATTGCTGTTATATTTTTCAGAAATACCTTAGAATGCTTGAATGGCAGCACAAAAGACCACATCACTAGATTGACTTACAAATGCTATTTGTATGAAGGCCCCCGGCTGCTTTTGGGGGCCTACATACAAATAGTATTTAGCTTATAGAACTAAGCAAGAAAATATTTTTAAAAATGTTTAGAACATATATTCTTAACAATATTTTGTTGGTTGCCTAACAATACGAGCTCCTGATTACCAATCCATTCTGTGATAACCGCACCTCAAAAGCAGAATGGATTCATAATCAGGGGCTCATATAGTTAGTCAACCAACAAATTGCAATAATACTTAGAAATTGTATTTTTGTGCAAACATACACTTTTTTTAAAATAGAACGCTGCCTAGTAACCTTAACAAACTAAAAGTAGGATAGATTAGAATGTCGGTGGTGGTTGTTGCAGGATTCTAATGCGAGTCGTTTACGATGAGTCGTTTTTTGAAACTTAGCACACAGACACTTTAGCAATACCTGTGATAGCACACACTAAAGAACAACACAAATGCATAGACTAATTATGTGGATTCTGACCAGTAATGAGACAACTGACCATCACAAGTTGTGTTAAAAATGATCACTGGTATCGGAAGTACTCGCTGCCATTCTGGCATCGAACGATTTCTGTACACGTGCTAGCATTTCAGCGGAGATGTTCAAGCAGGCTGCAGTAATACGTCGTTGCATATCACCGGGTGCAGTTGGTATGTCCTTGTAGAGAGCTTTCCCCACTGCAAAAAGTCTACAGTCGTGAAACCCAGGGAACGGGCCAGACAAGGTACAGGTCCTCTGTGTTCAATCCAACCTCTGGAAACAATTCGTGAAGATATGCTGCAATACTTCGTGCACTGTGGGCTGGAAACCATCATGCGTATACCACAGTTTCCTCCTAGTCTGTAGGAAACGTCTTCTAGAATGTGTGCAAGATAGTCTGTTGGGAGGATACGATACTTGTTCGCGTTCAGTGTTCTGTCTATGAGCTGATGGTTCACTATTCCACACCGTATGTTTACACTCCATGGGCACTGACGTTCCATCTGACGGGGATTGCCGGTAACCCAATAGTGCTTATTTCGGTGGTTCACCTGGTCATGATTGGTAAATGTTGCTTCATCAACACACAAGGTGCATGATTAACACGATTTTGATCACCGTGTCCATGCACCTCTTGATGGAGTGAGATGTAATATGGATGGAACCCATGTCGATGGAGAAGGCGTAGGACACTTATGTGACTCATCCCACTTCCTCGCGTGATTGTTCGGGCGCTAACGTGCGAAGTAACTGCAGCAGCAGCAGCAGCAGCAGCAAGAACATTAATATCACCCACTCCGTCCCAACTTGTTACATTCTCTTCCGTTGTCTTGCTGTTGCACTACCACTTTCAAGTAACTGGTTGAATATATTTATAAACAATTGCCGAGGTGGTTGACGTCTATTGGGATATCTTGCCACATGCACTCTATCAGAGCGAACTACATTCTTCCGACACCCCCCATACAGCATGAGCCTGTCGGCTTTTTCTGCGTTGGTAAATACCATAGTTCACTCACGACCTACTGCTTGGACTGTTACACACTAACACGTCGCAGAGCATTCGAGGAACACACAAGCACACTGTAAGCAGACATAACACCATCACACCTAGCAAGTACGTAGTTTGAAGGGCAAACATGCGTCTGTGTGGACACTTTTCAACATGTATCACTTCCTAAATGTTGTCTCTTTGCTAACAAAACAGAGTTCAGTCGTCTAGTATAAAATTCATTATCACAGAGGAGAAGAATCTTGACGATGGATTGAATAATTTACAAACACGTTCAAATCTCTTTTGACAATAGCTGTCTTTCGCCTTCTTACAATCGCGTATTTAAATTCACGACTTACCTAAAAACGAGTCACAATTTCTTCAGTACATCAAAGCATTCCATCTTACTCAATTACATCGCAGATTTTATTAGTGTCTTTTATGTTTCCTTAAGTGATCAAAACATTTTTTAAAACTGTTATTTCAACAGTTAACTTGAAACCATAGGAATCAAATTTGTTTATCAAACAAAACGGAGGACATAAGTACTGTGAGCTACAGTTTTGGGATCTGAACACTGATTCATGCATTAATTTCAACTATACTTCTAACGTATGCGATCTCATAAATGAGTTTGTATCTACGCATACGGTGTATAAACTTTAATGTCAATAAACTCGTCTACGATCACTTTAAATTATTTATTAAACAAGAACTAAACATTGTACAGATGTCATACATATTTAGAAGAGAACCTCTGAAAGTGTTTTTTTTTTTATTTTTTATTTTTTTTACAAAGATTCGATGTGTGAACCATGAGTGACACGGCAGACGGCTATACGGTAATCGAATCCTTGCCATACCCGTCCCAGCACTGCATCGTCTACTGTGGCAGTCGCTTCCCGTATTCTCTCCCGGAGCTCTGCTACATCACGTGGTAGAGGTGGTACATACACCAGATCTTCAATGTGTCCTCACAGAAAAAAGTCACACGGAGTGAAATCTGGTGATCAGGGAGGCCATTTCATGAAACAGCTGTCCTCTTCTGTAGCAAGGCCGATCCGTCGCCATGTCTGCGACTAGTGCTTGCAGTCGGAAAATTGCCAAATTACACTGTGGTGGTACATATGAAAAAAAAAACTTGCAGGGTTTCTCTTCAAAATGACATATGTATGATATCTGTGCAATGTTTGGTTCTTGTGCAATAAATAATTGAAAGTGTTCCCGGGCTTTATGTACACCCTGTACGTTGTTATTTACATGGTGTTTATTTAAAATTTTGTTGTAAAACTTGAAGACATGCTACATCGCCATTCCACACATGACTCATGTATATGAACATATACATAATACAAAATGGCGATCGTTAGCAGCCTTCCAATCTAAATACAGCTTTTGGTGCCCTACGTCTCCGAAGAGATTTTTGCCTCACCTTCGATGTAGGTCTTTTCTTTTAAGCAGAGAGGCTGTATGTTTAAAGAAAACGGAATCTGTCATGGGAGAAAACCATTCGGAAGGAATTTCCTGTGGTATATAATAAGGGACCAACAACAAAACTTGCCTAAATTGAAAATGGGAAACCAGAGAGGGCCATTTTCAAAGTTTCCGGCGGATGAATTCGAACCACCTTACCTCCCGAAGCCAGTGACAGTTAGTTCAGCGCCTAGGTGGAAAATTTGGAAAAACTGGTTGTTGAGCACTGTTTCCAAACAAAATAAAGTATATGAAAACATAAAATTCTGATATTACATATTTTTCTTCTAATTGCACGCGTATCGTCATCTGATAGTCCACGAATAGATGCATGTTTTAAGATTTAATTGTGCAGGGAATTCGTTTCTTCAGTTATGTTAGTATTATGAGAGTGTAAATATATTTTGGACGAAAGCAGGGGATGCACATCGCACTCGGCTCTGATGAATTCAAGCAGTCCACTTAAAACAAAAACTTTTACAAATGAATAAACTATGGAACGTACTGTCATCGCATACCCCTTCCACTCTTCACAAACTCCTTCCCATCGTTCCGTATCGGAACAGGTCATCATAACAGAGCACCACCCTGTTGATAGGGAAATACTTTGCGATTTGGGCTAGTAGTGATGTAATTTTGTGCACATTTTTGCTGATCAAGACGATTTTTGGGCTACACAGGCTGTGGTTTGGGCTTAGAGAAGAACACAATACAGGGCGCCTGGCTCGGGGCTGTCCTTGAAGTAGCCGACTTGTAACAGCTCGACGGGTTCGGTGGGGTACCAGCTGCTGCTCAAATTGCTGCTGCAGATGCAGTTCGATGTGCTAGAGCCATACGCCGAACACAATGGTCTTTGTTCCTGGTAGTGGCACGCGGCCATCTTCTTGCGGCAGGACATTCCCGTGACCACTGCTGCCAGCAAACACGTACAGTGGCTACATTCCAGCCAAGTATTTCTGCAGTATCGCAGAAGGAACATTCAGCTTCTCACAGTCGTGTTACACAACCTCTTTCAAACTCGGTGAGGTCCTGATAATGGCGTCTTTGTTGCCTGTAAAGCACACTTATGCTACTGGCGCGAAATCTGAACAGACATCATATGTAGGAACGCGTTTACCTACTTTCGATAATGTCGCTCAACTCCTCCTTGCTTTTGCGATTTTTTTTCGTCCGTGTATAAAAGATAAAATAATTGGTGAAATATGTATTCGTGTTTTAATGATGGAAGCAATAGGGTATACATTGATGAGGATGGAGGACAGAAGGTAGATATAGTTAGCTGGGATTGTGTAAGGCTGAGGCTGGAACATGAGACCAGAATGCTCTATGTGGCCATATGTTCTCTGAAGGCCAAGAGGCACAAAAACAACAGACCTTTCTTCTGTAAGAGGATGGAGACGCTGATGTAGGGGAACTGACCAACAAGGGATGTACCCGGACGGAAGCTGCACTCATTAACACGGAGCGACTGAGGGCTGTGATGCGCGAGAATGTATAGGAAGACCTCACTGACCACTGAATGCAGGATGATGGGTCACAAGATGGGTTGAATTGTTAGACGCAGTGAAAATTAAAGTTCGTAAAGACGTCCAGAATTCTTCTGCCACATATCTATCAGCAGCACAGTCCTAATAGGAAGTTGCATTGCAGTTTCTATGAAGTGTCTGTTTGAGGTCTTCAGTTTTGAGGGATGTTGTAAGTTTTGTTTGTTGTCTAGAAATTGCAAGGTTTGACAGGGGTGTCGTAGCGTTACTGTTGTGTTGGGATTCATTCAAAGTGGGGTTCACCCTGAATGTTAAAAGTATCAGTGAAGTAGAATGCCTTAAGCATTCTCATTGCTGGTGCGTCGTTTAGGGGGCGAAATTTTGCCTTTTCGGTTATAGGCCCACACTGCAGCGAAATCTATTGTTGTGGTGTGACGTTGTCGGCAGCCAGTCGCACTGATGATGTAGTCCGGCGAAGAAGAGGCACTTTCAGTATCAGTCGTATCGAAAGGTATCAGTGTGGTGAATATCATACGTCGATGACAACGTCTTTTCGATGAGAAGCGCGATTTTAAATTTCAAAAGATTAACACATAGAGACAGGCTACATCTTTTCGTGAAGAAGGTAGGTTACCATTACTCTACAGTAACAGTTTTAAACATGGTTATTATTGAGCAATCGTATAAGAGTTTCGACGGAGGATTAAGCAGACAACCGCTTGCACAGAGAAGATAGGTACACTGACCTAGGTTTCGAAACCTACTAGGGGTGTCTTCCTCGAATGAAATGTTGCAAAATCGTAAAGTTACATTTCTAAATAGCAATAGTCAGAATTTGTAGCAGCTAGGCTCAGGTCGAAAGTAAAATGGAACGTTCTAGCTAGAATGTTATATTATACTTTTTGCATGAAGAGAGCTTCTCCAAACTCTGACTGTTGCTTTTTAGCAATGTTATTTTATGATATAGTAACATTTAACTGGATGGAGACACCCCTAATAGGTGTCAAAACTTAGGTCATTGTACCTGTCGTTTATGTGTAAATGGTTGGCTGTTTAATCCTATGTTGAGCCTTTACAGTAACTAATACTAGAGTAAGATGTTCATAGATATATATTTTATTTATATAACTATAAATTATGTGTAATTAACACAATAATAACAGAAAATGGTTTTTTAATAGCACACGAAGACATACTGTGACCTGCTCCGGGTGACATCACGTGTGTTCCAGCAGACGCCGTGCTACTCAGCTGCATGATGTGTCACTCTTCATGGGTAAAGTCAATGGCACTCCCCTTGCATAAGATCTGCAATACCACTTGAGCTTGACGCCGTGGAGCAGTCAGCACAAGGGCCTGCCGTTGTCTCAGTTTCCTCCAAATGTATGAAATCTCTTTCAACTATTAGTTGTGTCATTCCCAATTTTTCGAAGTAGAGTGTTCTCAATGAGTTCACTGTCCTAGCGTATTAAGAAAATAAGCTACCTGTTTCATTAAGCACTTTGTACCACATTACGTCCTGAGAACTTCATTCAAGAAGAAAATGTTCCTCTACCTGTAAGAATTCATTTCTGCAAAATTGACATCCAGTGAAGACTTTGGATCGCTACATTCCCGATTAATTTTCAATTAATGATTTTTATATCAAAATTTCCTATGATTTTGTATTAATGTGTCATTATTTGAGCTTTATTTTATCATAGAGATTTAGGCACTTAGATTCGTGCCCATTATTTTAGTTTCTTTAGGCGAAAGCTAATGATACAGCATGATCATTTTAAAACGGACAAATGTAGTACAAAAATCAGTTTTTCCCTGCCTACTGAAATGAAAATTACGAAGAAACAAGTGTCTCTCTGATTTAAACTTCTGTTAATATAAAAACTATTTGAGTAGGAAGGAAAATCGTCATAGGTGCTGAAACATTAATTTTATATTCTTTTCTATACAAAAAAAAATATTTCTTATTTGGCGAACTGTAACATTTTGTTCCTTGTTTCGCTCTCATAACTCTGTACTAATTATCGAAATAATCTTCTGCGGTTCTGTTTCGTTTAACCAAAGGCTGTTTAGGGAATTAATAAAGTGAAGCTTTAAGTAACAGCAAATACCTACCAATTGCGCATCGCTTTAACGCTCTAATTTCAGTAACACGGGGCGCATGCTCCACGCTTCCAATAATGGTTCCATGAATCTTTTCTTATGGTGCACAGATGTTTCGTGCGAAAATCGCAGTTACGAGCCAGTATTCCCTCTCGATACAATATGCAGCGTACTGTATACCCATTGAGATATCGTGAAACCAAAAGAAGAACATGGCGACGTGCAGTAGCCTGATGGCAACGACTTGGGCTGATGCTGACAACAGACTCTACAATGGACATGAATCTACTTAATAGTTAGCAACTTTGTGCAAGAAAAATGTTTTAGCTTAACAGATCATATCGACGATGCATGTTCCTACGGCGCCATGGACTACAATTTGGCGAGGCACATCAAACACGAAATTTCCCATTGGGGAACACTCCAGACGACAACCTTTCTTAGAGTAGAAGAACTGCAAGTCGAAGCCCTGGGTGAAGAAGACCTTAGAAACAACAGCTACACACAACAGAAGTATATAAAACTGGCCATGACGCAGTCGTTAAATACAACACATCACACTTTACAGAAGTACGTAACAATAACAACAGACGTCCAAGACACCGTGAAGTCCATGCAGAACAGGCTAACCATACAGGCACAAAACCAATGCATCTGGACACACCGAAACAGCATAACTGTGAACTAATTTTTCCCTCGCCAGAGGATATATTACCGTGTAATGAAAAAAAAACTCTGGAAAAATATGAATATGACATCTCGAAATGTAGACCATAAATGCAAACTATACTTTAGTCTTCGGTGGCAATAACCATGAAAAGACAATTCAGGAGCCAGAAACATTTATCAACGAGAAACAAACGCAAACATACAAATTCCAACAACAGAAAGTGACCACACACCATATGGATACTAAAAACAACATGAACACACATAAAGCTCGCACTAAAAAATCGCAATACTCTTCAACTGACAAGACATCAAATTACCCAAAACCGGAAACTACACCAAGAGATCAACACCATGACCCTGTTAATCAAACAGAGTTACAAAACCATGAAGTAAGAAACAAAACAAACTACGATGACATCGAAGAAAACTTGTCAACTGGAGAAGAAAGGAGTTTTTCAAACTGCACTAAGACTGGCAACAAGACTGAATCACCCATTGGGCGACACTGCTTGCTACCTCACGACTGAACATACAGACAGAATGATTCTACGAACCGAAAACCTACCAACAGAGAAACTTTAAGTCAGTAATGTTTTACGTAAACCATGTGAAAAAGGAAATGAAAGCCTTTATCTTGAAAATGTCTACAAGCACCTGGTAAGAGCGCATGGGCACGTGTACCTCACTTACATCCTGAGCGGGCCGAAGTTATTTGTTTTACTAAATTTCCGTTGTGAAAGTCTTGCAGCTACAATGTATGGGGAGCACGACGTTGGCCGCAGAGCTTGGCTGGCTGGTGAATGAAATAAGCGCTGGACATATAGACTAACAGCATTCGCAACAAACATCGCTGAACGCTTCAGGGAAATTCTTGAGTACATAGGAAATAAATATCCTAATAACCCATTAGTCATAAGTGGAGACTTCAATCTGGCGTCCACTGACTGGGAAAATAACACGTTTATCACAGGAGGCAGAGCAAAGCCTCGTGTGAAGTCATTTTAGGAGCGCTCTCAATATACAACCTTGAGCAGTTGGATAGAAAACCAACTCGAGACGGGAACATATTAGATATCTTGGCGACAAACAGACCTGATCTTTCTGAGGAAGTTAATCTAGAAGAAGGTATTAGCACCATAATGTCGTGGCTTCTATGTCAGTGGAATTTCCAAAAAAAACAAAAAACAGCGTAGAGTTTTCTTGTTTGGGAAAGCTAATGAAAATGTCATTAGTGAATATCTTCATAGTCAGTCCCAAGCATTCACCGCGAGACACAAAGATATTGAGCATCTTTGGTTAGAATTTAAAGGTGTTGTTTATCACGTGCTGGAGAAATATGTGCCTAGCAAAAATATAGGGGAGAGAAAGGATACACCTTGCTTCAACAAACACATTAAGAAGTTGTGGAGAGAGCAGAGAATTTTTTTACTGTCGTTTTAAATGTAGTCACTGCACCGCTGACAAACAGAAATTAGGAGAAATGAAAACAGCTGTCAAAAGGTCAATGAGAGATTCTTTTAACGAATTTGAAAGAAATATTTTATAGGCAGAGTCTAAATATAACCGCAAAAAAATGTTGGTCGTACGTACAATCTATGAACACTACAAATAATTCAATACCTTCTCTTGCTGACAGTACGGGAAATGTAACGGATGACATTAACAGAAGGCCGAAATTCTAAACCTAGCTTTCAAAAACTCGTTTACGGTAGAACACTGCAGCTCCATTCCCCCTTTCAATTATCGAACAATCGCAAGGATAACTGACATTGTGTTTAGTGTATATGGGATTGTAAAACAGTTAAGATTCTTAGACGCCAGGAAGGAATCTGGCCCAGACGAAACCCCCGTAAGATTTTATGTTGACTATGTTAAAAATGTAGTACCTTTCTATCAGAGATCATTGGAACAGCGGGAAGTTCCACGTGACTGGAAGACGGCCTAGGTCACAGAAATCTATAAAAATGACGTCAATTTCTTGTAGTATCATGGAACATAGTTTGTGTCCAGACATAATGACCTTTCCAAACTCTGAGAAGCTCATCTGAAGAAACGAGCACGGTTTTAGGAAACAGCGACCATGCGAGATACAGCTGGCAATCTTTGTGCATGATACACAACTGGCTCTAGATACCGGCTCCCAGGTTAGTGCCATATTTCTTGACTTTCGAAAGGCGTTCGACATAGTTCCGCGCTGTCGCTTGCTGCAAAAAGTGAGAGCTTATGGTCTATCGAATGACTTATGCGGAAGGATAGAAAGTTTTCTAACAATGGAGAGACTTCAACAGAAACAAGCTTAACATCATGTGTGCCCTAGGGCAGCGTAGTAGGTCCGCTGCTTTTTACGATTTACATAAACGATCTGGTTGATGGTATTGACAGCGTCATTAGACTGTTTGCTGATGATGCTGTAGTCTAGAGGAAAGTTGAGAACAAATCAATGAGGATTTGCAGAAAATAAATGCGTGGTGTAATGACTTCCAATTATCTCTCAATATTAGTAAGTGTAACCTACTGCGTATAACAAAGCGAAAATCCCTATTAATATACAAGTGCAAAATAAATGCCCAGTATTTGGAAGTGGTAACATCCGTCAAATATCTGGATGTGACTATGCGAAATAATCTCAAATGGAACGTTCAGGTTATACAAGTAACAGGTATGGCGAACTCTGGATTGCGGTTGATTGGTAGAATCCTGAAGTGATGCAGTTCTTCAACAAAGGAAATTGCTTGCAATACGTTAGTCCGTCCAGTATTAGAGCACTGTTCATCTGCATGGGTCCCTTACCAGTTGGGTCTGATTCAAGAAATAAGGTCGAAAGAAGAGCGAGAGCGTTATAAATCTCATAGAAAGTGTGAAGTGGGACACACCTGCACATGGACTACGCGCTGAACGAAAGGGGCAGCTCACTAAATTCCAAAGCGAGCGAGGTGGCGCAGTGGTTAGACACTGGACTCGCATTCGGGAGGTCGACGGTTCAATCTCGCGTCCGGCCATCCTGATTTAGGTCTTCCGTGGTTTTCCATAAATCACTCCAGGCAAATGCCGGGAAGGTTTCTCTGAAAGGGCACGGCCGACTTCCTTCCCCATCCGTCCCGAATCCGATGAGACCGATGACCACGCTTTCTGGTCTCCTTCCCCAACCAACCAAACCAAACCAAAACTAAATTCCAAAATCCGATCTTCGCCGAGGATGTAGAGCATATATTATTACCACCAACCTTCAAATCACGCAATGATCACCATACAAAGAATAAGGGAAATTAGAGCTCCTACCGAAGCGCCCTTTTTCCCTCGCGCGATCCGCAGGTGGAGAAGAAAATGGGGGGGGGGGGGGGGGGAGAGGGAGAGGGGGGATATACTAGAAAGGGGTCCTACCCACATACATATATGCACTCTGCTACCAAACACCATCATCCAGCTGGCTTGATTTTATTTTCGTATCGTCATTCTGCGTGATTCAGCATGTGTATTTCCAGCAGCATCGCTTGGCAAGCCGACCTATGCGCCATGTGCCTTTTCATATAGGATTCCACCCCCGAAACCTCCAACCAATTTCGTGACAGGATCGCGCAGCAATAGCTGTGACCACCCTGTCGTATCTTACCACAGCTACAAACACGGTGTTTCACTGCCTCCATTCGACCGCCCACCCCAACTACACAACGACTGGCATAGCGGGTCTCAGATTGCGTCCATCGTCTCCAGATCGATGACGAGGAGAAATTTTGGCACTGCAACAAACTTGTGACGTCACACTAGTTGTTTTGCCTAACATCGTCATTAACGCTCAACTTCATCTGAGATCATGTGGGAGATCAGTAAGCGAATCAGAAGGTACCGGCTAAAATTCTTAACTTTGTAATGTGCTATTGAGGGCATGATTGTATTTAAACGCCCAACTACGTAGCATTAAACTGACGTGAAATTCACTGACAGAATAAAAAATCGCAACACCAAGAAAGAGTTGTGGACATAAAAGGAAGTTGGTAGGCATGATTTTACATCTGATAGATGATGTCTATTCAATTTTATCGCCAGTCACGTAAGAGTGGCGCCAATAGCGCCACTGTGAGGACCCAAATCTGGTTTGCTTCAAATACACGTTGTAACGGTCATGAGCTTCTGTTACCTTTGAGACTGGACTTAGAGAGCTGTTTCCAGTCAAGAACTCCTTGAAGGCGACAAAACGCCATTATCAACACCTCATGGCGTTTGAACAATTTTGTACAACAGTACTATGAGAAGCCAGATGTTCCTCCTGCAATACTGCAGAAAGACGTGACTGGAATGTAGATGCTGTACATGATTGCTGTCAATGGTGTTCACTTGTCTGTGCGGTCGCCAGAAAACTGAGCTCTAGACAGTCATGTGGCACTATCGAGAGAGAAGACCATCGTGTATAGCCTATGCCTCTGCCGTATCGTTATGCATCTGCAGCAGCCATTTGAGCAGCTGTTGGCACCAAAGTGACACAATGAACTGTTCGGTTGCTTCAAGGACAGCGTCAAGCCAGTCGCCCTGTAGGTAAATTCCACTGACTCCAAACTTCCGCCTTTTTCGATTTCCATGGTGTCAAGTGAGAGGTCATTGGATGGCTGGTGGAGTTCTGTTGTGTCTCCTGATGGAGGCTGGTTTTGCCTCAGCGCCAGTATTGCAGGCTGAGGGCCTGCTACAAACCTGTCTGCTTGCTATATACACTGGACTTATATCTGGAGTTATGGTCTGGACTGCAATATCGTATGACAGCTGGAGCACTTTCATGGTTACCCCAACTGCCAATTTGTACGTCAGTCTAGTGATTTGACCTGTTGCGCTGCTATTCATGAACAGCATTGGAGGTGGTACTTTCCAACAGGATAACGCTCTATCACCAGATATGTCTCCAGTCGAGCACATATGGGGCATAATCAGATTAAAACTCCAGAAGTATACACAAACAGCATTAACCTTCCCTCTACTGACCTATCAAGTGTACCAGGCATGGACGTTTGTGCGATTACATTAAACGTTCTGGCGGTTACACTTGTTATTAATGCACCAGGTCTTCTAATTTGCAGTGGCTTATTTTGCGATTAGATGAACCTGTAAACTTCCAATGTTAATACCTTAAATATGTTACCCAGACAAATGTATTCTCGAAATTTCATTACCTTACATTAATTATATTTTTGTGCTGTCAGTATAATAACTCGCTCCCTACTGCACATAGTTTCTGCAACTCGATAGACCTATAGCGTTATGTGCTGAGACACACGCTGCAGGGCCCATATATCTCGCAGGCACGAATTCCATGTCTATTCGTTATGTGTAACGCCAAACGGTATAACATTCAGTTATAAATGTTTTAGCTCTGTATGTCAGTACGTATCCATTCACAACACAGAGAGTTGCTTGGTGTGTAGGAGAGAGAATGAAAATTAAATGCTTGAGGCCTTTACATACACAGGACTACAGGCTGCACTTGGTGGGCAAGTCTCTCGTAAATTCACACAGGTTGGAAGTTAGGTCAGGATTCAGATGCGCAAGAACTTGCCTGCTTACAGAATGTTCCACAAGATCGTTCACGTATCTAGACAAACCATAGTGTGGGAGATGCTAAGGGCGACATAGTAATATGCCAATCTCCGTTTGCAGTTCTACACTGTGAGGTATTGAGGTATCAACTGAGGATACAAAGTTGTGCTCTTGTTTGATGCGTTATCCATCCTTACAAACTGTTGTCGTTGTTGTTGTTGTTGTCGTTGTGGTCTTCAGTGTTGAGACTGGTTTGATGCAACTCTCCATGCTACTCTGTCCTGTGCAAGCTTCTTCATCTCCCAGTACCTACTGCAGCCTACATCCTTCTGAATGTGCTTAGTGTATTCATCTCTTGGTCTCTCTCTAAGATTTTTACCCTCCACGCTGCCCTCCAATACTAAACTGATGTTCCCTTGATGCTTCAACGCATGTCCTACAAACCGATCCCTTCTTCTAGTAAAGTTGTGCCACAAACTCCTCTTTTCCCCAATCCTATTCAATACTTCCTCATTAGTTATGTGCTCTACCCACCTAATCTTCAGCATTCTTCTGTAGCACCACATTTGGAAAGCTTCTATTTTCTTCTCGTGCAAACTATTTATCGTCCATGATTCGCTTCCATACATGGCTACACTCAATACAAATACTTTCAGAAATGACTTCCTGACACTTAAATCTATACTCGATGTTAACAAATTTCTCTTCTTCATAAACGCTTTCCTTGCCGTTGCCGGTCTACATTTTATATCCTCTCTACTTCGACCATCATCAGTTATTTTGCTCCCCAAATAGCAAAACTCCTTTACTACTTTAAGTGTCTCATTTCCTAATCTAACTCCCTCAGCATCAACCGATTTAATTTGAATACATTTCATTATCCTCGTTTTGCTTTTGTTGATGTTCATCTTATATCCTCCTTTCAAGACACTGTCCATTCCGTTCAACTGCTCTTCCAAGTCCTTTGCTGTCTCTGACAGAATTACAATGTCGTCGGCGATCCTCAAAGTTTTTTTTCTTCTCCATGTATTTTAATACCTACTCCGAATTTTTCTTTTGTTTCTTTTACTGCTTGCTCAATGTAGAGATTGAATAACTACAAACCTGTCTCACTCCCTTCCCAACCACTACTTCCCTTTCATGTCCCTCGACTCTTATAATTTCTATCTTGTTTCTGTACAAATTGTAAATAGCCTTTCGCTCCCTGTATTTTACCCCTGCCACCTTCAGAATTTGAAAGAGCGTATTCCAGTCAACATTGTCAAAACCTTTCTCTAAGTCTACAAATGCTAGAAACGTAGATTTTCCTTTCCTTAATCTAGCTTCTAAGGTACGTCGTAGGGTCAGTATTGCCTCACGTGTTCCAGCATTTCTACGGAATCCAAACTGATCTTCCCCGAGGTCGGCTTCTACTAGTTTTTCCATTCGTCTGTATAGAAACCGCGTTAGTATTTTGCAGCCGTGACTTATTAAACTGATAGTTCGGTAATTTTTACATCTCTCAACACCTGCTTTCTTTGCTATTGGAATTATTACATTATTCTTGAAGTCTTAGGGTATTTCGCCCTTTTCACACATCTTGTTCACCAGATAGTAGAGTTTTGGTTCACCCAAGGACGTCAGTAGTTCTAATGGAATGTTGTCTACTCCCGGGGCCTTGTTTCGACTCATGTCTTTCAGTGCTTTGTCAAACTTTTCACGCAGTATTTTATCTCTCATTTCATCTTCATCTACATCCTCTTCCATTTCCATAATATCCTCCTCAAGTACATCGCCCTTGTATAGACAGTCTATATACTCCTTCCACCTTTCTGCTTTCCCTTCTTTGCTTAGGACTGGGTTTCCATCTGAGATTTGATATTCATACATGTGGTTCTCTTTTCTCTGAAGGTCTTTTTAATTT
The DNA here is from genome assembly GCF_023897955.1 of Schistocerca gregaria. Lineage (NCBI taxonomy): Eukaryota > Metazoa > Arthropoda > Insecta > Orthoptera > Acrididae > Schistocerca > Schistocerca gregaria. The sequence continues at coordinate 707,191,669 of NC_064922.1, read as the reverse complement.
TCCTGTAGGCTGTATCTATCTTACCCCTAGTGAGATAAGCCTCTACATCCTTACATTTGTCCTCTAGCCAAGCCTGCTTCGCCATTTTGCACTACCTGTCGATCTCATTTTTGAGACTTTGTATTCCTTTTTGCCTACTTCATTTACTGCATTTTTATATTTTCTCCTCTCGTCAATTAAATTCAATATTTCTTCTGTTACTCAAGGATTTCTACTAGCCCTCGTCTTTGTACCTATTTGATCCTCTGCTGCCTTCACTACTTCATCCCTCAAAGCTACCCATTCTTCTTCTACTGTATTTCTTTCCCCCATTCCTGTCATTTGTTCCCCTACGCTTTCCCTGAAACTCTGTACAAACTCTGATTTAGTCAGTTTCACCAGGTCCCATCTCCTTAAATCCCCACCTTTTTGTAGTTTCTTGAGTTTTAGTCTACAGTTCATAACCAGAGTCCACATCTTCCCCTGGAAATGTCTTACAATTTGAAACCTGGTTCCTAAATCTCTGTCTTACCATTATATAATCTATCTGAAATGTGTCAGTATCTCCCGGCTTCTTCCATGTATACAACCTTCTTTTATGATTCTTGAACGAAGTGTTAGCTATGATTAAGTTGTGCTCCGTGCAAAATTCTACCAGGCGGCTTCCTCTTTCATTTCTTACCCCCAATCCGTATTCACCTACTACGTTTCCTTCTCTCCCTTTTCCTACTACCGAATTCCAGTCACCCATGACTATTAAATTTTTGTCTCCCTTCACTATCTGAATAATTTCTTTTGTTTAATCATACGTTTCTTCAATTTCTGCAGAGCTAGTTGGCATATAAACTTGTACTACTGTAGAAGGCGTGGGCCACAATAATGCGTTCACTATGCTGTTTGTAGTAGCTTACCCGCACTCCTATTTTTTTATTCATTATTAAACCTACTCCTGCATTACCCCTATTTGATTTTGTGTTTATTACCCTGTAGTCACCTGACCAGAAGTCTTGTTCCTCCTTCCATCGAACTTCACTAATTCCTACTATATCTAACTTTAACCTATCCATTTCCCTTTTTAAATTTTCTAACCTACTTGCGAGATTAAGGATCTGACATTCCACGCTCCGATCCGTAGAACGCCAGTTTTCTTTCTCCTGATGACGGCATCATCCTGAGTAATCCCCTGCCCGGAGATCCGAATGGGAGACTATTTTACCTCCAGAATATTTTAGCCAAGAGGACACCATCATCATTTAATCATACCGTAAACCTGCATGCCCTCAGGAAAAATTACGGCTGTAGTTTCCCCTTGCTTTCAGCTGTTCGCAGTACCAGAACAGCAAGGCCATTTTGGTTAGTGTTACAAGACCAGACCAGTCAGTCATCCAGACTGTTGCCCCTGCAACTACCGAAAAGGCTGCTGCCCCTCTTCAGGAACAACTCGTTTGTCTGGCCTCTCAACAGATACCCCTCCGTTGTAGTTGCACCTACGGTACGGCTATCTGTATCGCTGAGGCACTTAAGCCTCCCCACCAACTGCAAGGTCCATTGTTCTTGGGGAGGGGGGGTGGGGCTGTTGTCGTATGTAAGGAAATAACAAGCAACCAGTAGCTTAAAAGAACTTTAATTTCCTTACCTGTCTCGGGCATCTAGTGATCTTCTTCAGAAGGTTATACCTATTGTAAATTGCGATAGGTAAAAAATTCTGAGAAGGGAAATAAGTTCCAGAAACCAGAGGAGAATTTAAATTTGTTTTATGTGGCTGGTTGCTTATTATCCTTCATGTAGTCTTATTCAGTTACCTCTTCAAGTTGGACAAGAGATGTGGCAAATGATTTTAATAGGTAGTCTCAATTAAATAGTTTCAAATCTTGTTGATGGTAAATATTCGTATCCTGGTGGAGGCCGATCCACTGACAATATGCATCCTAATGTTTCAGATTACTGGCCGTGAGAACTTGATAGCTTGCTGTCCGAGCAAACTGAGGTGTTGAGCAGTTATTCCTCCAGTACTAGTTTCAGTGTTGGTAATGTATGAGTTACTGGGCACTTGTAGCAGGGAGATGAGGGCATTGGGGCTATTTTGATATCAAATTGATATGGAAACTTCTTAAATTCACAAATTAATCCCCTTGAATTATGCTCACTCCCACCCCCGGATAATGTTATGTGTTTTCGTCAAACTGCACGTGGGCCACAGTCACAACTCCACCCCTTTTCCTACCTCCCCCCCCTCCAACCTACCCTATTGGCGAGAAAATCGAATTTTGGCGGAAATTTCGAATTTTGTGGGGATTTCGAATTTTGCCAGGAATTTCGAATTTTGGTGGGATTTTCTTTGTCCCAGGGCTGAGCCGACATCCCATCCCACCTCCCACTGGGGAACTAGGGGAAAATTAAAAATGGCGGTGCCCTTTCTGGAACTCGAACCCTGTCCTTCTCGATGGAAACGCCTAGTGGAGCCGCAACATTTAGAAACTGAGCAGATGTAGGAGAGGAAGGTTAGACTAGTGTGCATTATTTATTTTGGTTGGGAAAGTGACAGTATTTCGCAATACCACTCGAAGCGAGTACAGCCGCACTCGAATTCTACCCTTCACTTACAAGCTGGTGAGAAAAAGGCTTGGATGCACGGTCTATCTTTATTCTTTTTAGCGGGAAATATGTTTAACTGCCGAGATGCTGGTGATGAACAGAGAGGAGTTTAATAAGTGTATTACCTGTAAGCATACAGCTGAGAACATTATATATCGTTGTCTGACAACAGAGTTCTCTACAGTTGCATGCTCGAAAACCACCCTGCAGCCCAGGTAATCGAAGCCAATACATGCTACCGCAACTGATGGAAAAAGTGCCTCACTGTTCTAATTATACTTCGAAACTGTCGTGAAAAACACAGTACTCATAATGAACAGATCATAATGCAACACATGTACTGGGGAAAATCGTCCTCTCAAAAGACTGGAAAGAGGCAGAACTTGAATGTGCGATCTCCTCGACAGGAGATCACAAACTTCTGAAATTCAAGGCTGTTTAACGTACCCTGATTCCCAACTATATGCACAGTACTACACAAGGAATGCCTAAAATCGCTGTACAGCTCAAAAATTAACGATACCATACAACTCAAGTTATCCTGCTTTACACCATGAATCTTGCAGGGCTGTGCATAAATCCTTAAGTATACGAGAAGGTGGAGATCTCTTCTCCACAACACGTTACAAGGCATCCCATATATGCTCAATAGTGTTCATGTAGGGCCGGAGGATGTGTTTAAACTGAGAAGAGAGTTCCTGGAGCCACTCTGTAACAATTCTGCACGTGAGGGGTGTCGCATAGTCCTGCTGGAATTTCCCAAGTCCGTCAGGATGAACAATGCACATGCATGGACGCAGATGATCAAACAGGATGTTTGCGAACATGTCACCTGACAGAGTCGTATCTAGACGTATCAGGGATACGTATCACTCCAACTGCACACGCCCCACACCATTGCAAAGCCTCCACCAGCTTGACCAGTCCCCGGCTGCCATGCAGGGTCCATGGATTCATGAGGTTGTCCCCATACCCGTACACGTCCGTCCACTGGATACAATTTGCATCGAGACTCGTCCGACCAGGCAACATGTTTCCAGTCTTCAACAGTCCAATGTCGCTGTTGACAGGCCCAGGAGTGGCGTGAAGTTCCGATAGCCCATATCGATGATATTTAGTTGAATAGCTCACAAGCTCACATTTGTTGATGGCTCAGCATTGAAATCTACAGCAATCTGCGGAAGGGCTGCACTTCTGTCACGATGAACGATTAGCTTCAGTCGTCGTAGGTCCTGGCCTTGCAGGATCTTTTTCCGGCTTCAGCGATATCGGAGATTTGATGTTTTACCGGATTCCTGATATTCACGTCACACCCTTGAAATGGTCACAAGGGGAAAATCCTCACTTCATCGCTACCCCGGAGATGCGCCGGCTACAACACCATGTTGAAACTCACTTAAATCTTGATAACCTGTCACTGGAGCAGCAGTAATGGATTTAAGAACTGTGACAGACACTTGCTGTCTTATATAGGCATTGCCGACCGCAGCGCCGTATCCTGCCTGTTTACATACGAGTATGTCTGTATTTGAATACGCATGTCTAACAAGTTTACTTGGCGCTTCGGTGTAGATTATGTGTTTTTTAGCATAACAATACGAGGCTAGTCTGGAAAATTCCCGATCCCGACGTGAAGAAAGCACCTCGTGTCAAGAAAAGTTGGGTAATTTGTTTGCTTAAAAAAGAAAACAAAACGTGCGACCGTTTTGGACGTGCGTTTTACAGTCGTTTTAGAGTGTTGATGCGAGCATTTTTGAGAAAATAGACAAAACTGGGTACCGAGCTGTCATCAGATTTTTGTTTTTGAAAGTAAGTACGCCAGCACAAATTAAACAAGAGTTGGACGTTTTGTACGGGGACTCTGCACCATCATTTTGGGCAGCTGAAGGTAAACATGGTCGTGACGATGAACGTGCGGGGTAGCCACGAACTGCAACCACTGACAATAACATTCCTGAAATTGGCAAAATGGTGCTAGAGAACCGCCACTTTAAGGTGACAGAGATAGCAGAGGTCTGTTGAAGGGCTTTTAGGTTAGGGGGTCTCGCGAAACTAAAGAAAAGACGTCCATCTAAAAGGGTGCAGGACAAACACAGAACGGTAGACATAGAAACAGTCGGTTTTGTAGTCTTAAATTTTCGTCGCATTGATGGAAAAGATCCAAAGCTCCAATCGCAAGTAGAAAGCACTGAAGCCCAAACTGAAGTGAAATTGAATTAAAGAGCTCTTGTGAGTCAGTATGGGTAGAGGTTACACTTGGCAACCGAAATAAATTAGTAACTGATTCCGACAACGAAGATACAGTTTCTGAAAAATTCAAAGAAAATCTGAGTCTCATTTCCAGAAGTTACCCCACTCATACCATTATGGTTGGTGGTGACTTCAATCTACCCTCGGTATGTTGGCGAAAATACTTGTTTAAATTCGGTGGTAGGCATAAAAGATAGTCCGACATCGTTCTGAGGGTTTTCTCAGAAAATTATTTTGAATAATTAATTCAGAAGTCCACTCTAAGTGTAAATGTTTGCGAAAAACATACTTGAAGTCTTTGAATCGCAAGCAAATAAGGGGCATCGTGATGGATGGAGGGGTTAGTGACCACAAGGTTTTTATAGCGAGGCTGAATACCGTAACATCAACATCCATCAAAAATAGAAGCAACATACATCTATTTTATTAAAAAAAGAAAAAATCAGATTACTGCCAACATCGCTATGTAAGTGCAGACCAGATGTTTAATTTCAAAGGAACAGTCTCGACGCCGACAGAGAGAGAGAGAGAGAGAGAGACATCAAATAAACTAATAAACTAATGAGGTTCACGAAACAGGTCAGAACATTATTGCAGAAGCAACGAAAAAAGCATGCCAGATGCTAAAGAACGCGAAACACCGAATATCGACAGAATTTTACAGAAGCTGGAAACTTTGCGCGAACTTCAGTGCGAGATGCTTTTAACAGTTTCCACAACGAAACTTTGTCTTGAAATCTGGCAGAAAAACCAAAGAGCTTTTGTTCGTATGTAAAGTACACCAGTGGAAAAGCACAATCCATAACCTCACTGCGCAATGACAATGGAGATATTACGGTAGACAGTGCCACTAAAGCAGGGTTACTAAACACAGTTTTCCGAAATTTATTGTACACAGAAGATGAAATAAATTTTCCTGAATTATAATCAAGGACCGCTGCCACATGAGTAACTTAGAAGTAGACATCCTCGGTGTATCGAAGCAACTTAAATCACTTAATAAAGAAAAGGCCTCAATACCAGAATGTATTCCAGGGAGGTTTCATTCAGTGTGCTGATACAACAGCACTAAACTTAGCAGCCGGCCGTTGTGGCCGAGAGGTTCTAGGCGCTTCAGTCTGGAACCGCGCGACCGCTACGATCATGGATGTGTGTGACGTCCTTAGGTTAGTTAGGTTTAAGTAGTTCTAAGTTATAGGGGACTGGTGACCTCAGATGTTAAATCCCATAGTGCTCAGAGCCATTTGAACTATATTCTTAGCAATCATATACACCCGGTCGCTCGACGAAAGATCCGCACCTAAAGACTGGGTAGTTGTACAAGACACACGAGTACGGAAGAAAGGGAATATGAGAAATCCTCTGGATTACAGACCCATATAGCTAACGTCGAATTGGAGTAAGATTTTGGAACTTCCTCTTTATTCGAACGTTAAGGGTTACCTCGAAGAGAACGATTTATTTACAGATAGCCAATACTGAAGGAAATATCGATCTTGCAAAACTCAACTATCTCTTCATTCTCACGAAGTAACGAGTGCTATCGACAGGGCATGTAAGATTGGTTCAGTATTTTTACATTTCCAGAAGGCTTTCAACACTGTTCCTCACAAGCGATTTCCAGCCAAATTGCATGCTATGGAGTATTGTCTCAGTTGTGCGACTGGACTCGCAGTTTCCTGTGAGAAAGGTCACAGTTGGTATTAACTGAACGGAACTCATCGAGTAAAACAGAAGCAGTATGTGACGTTCATGATCTACGTAAAAGATTAGAAACGATCTGATCAGCCCTGTTAGATTTGTTGCACACGATGCTGTCATTTTCCGTCTCATAACGTCATCAAATGATCAAAAGAAATAGCAAAACGATCTAGACAACATAACTGTACGGTACGAAAAGTGGCAATCCACTCTAAATGATGAAAATTGTGGACTTATTCACATGAGTACTGAAAGAAATATGCTAAATCTCGGTTAGAGAATAAAACAAACAAATCTAAAGTCTGTAAATTCAGCTAAATACTTAGGCACTACAATTACGAATAACTTAAATTGGACCGATCACATAGATAATGCTGTGGGGAAAGCAAACTAAAGACTGCGATTTATTGGCAGGCCACGTGTAAAATGTAAAATTTCTACTAAAGCGACTGATTACACTACGCTTGTCCGACCTCTTCTAGATTATTGCTAAGCGGTGATAAAGCGGCGTGAGATATGACTGACGGAAGACTCTGACAAATTCAAAGGAAGGGCAGCTCGTTTTGTAATACAGCAAAATATGGGAGAAAGTGAGACGGATATGATGCTTGAATTGTGGTCGAAATCACTGAAGCGAAGGTGATTTTCGTTGCGACAGGAACTTCTCATGAAATTTCATTCACCAAATTTGTCGTCAGATGATGAAAATATTTTATTGGCCCCCACCAATACTGGGAGGAATGATCACCGTAATAAAGTAAGAGAAATCAGAACTCTCACGGAAAGATTTAACTGTGGGTTTTTTAAGTGCTTTGTTCGGGAGTGGAACTATAAAGAAATAGTTTGAAGGTAGTTCGATGAACCCTCCTCTGCCAGGCACTTAACTGTGAATTGTAGAGTCATTATGTAGATGTATATATACACGAGCGGAGGGTATGAGGATATCTAAAGAGCGTGTTGGTCAAATATTGACTGAAAATTTAGGAATGTGAAAGCTGAACGGACCCACTGTGCTACTATTTCCAATTCTGCGGTGTGTCACATCTCAGCGTATGAAATGATGAAAATCTACGAATTGCGGGTTCGACTGCTTAACCACCCTCATTACTCACCATATCTAGCGCAAACGTCGCTTTTTGGTCCTTCGGCTAGGTGTTGAGCTCGGTGGACAGAAATTTTCGTCGGATGAAGAAGCTATCATTTTTGTAAACAATTATTTTGCACAAAAAGACACTAACTATTATTTGGACGGGTTAAATTGATGGGAGAATTGTTGGGAGAATTGTATAAGCTTATGCTGAAAACTAAAAATAAATTTGAAGAAAAAACCTTTTTTTGTTACGTAAGGAAATTTTCAGACTACTGTCGCACAGAAGGGCCAAGGTTTTTTTCTTTGTTTTCTTCTTCTTTAATTTATTGGCTTTAGTGATGTGTCTATACAGCCATCTCAACAGTGGAATGTGCACTATGATGATACGAATGTAAGGGCAATACAACTCCCTGTCCTTGACTCTGACCCTGCAGGTATTTTAAGGCAGGCCCCTTCGCTGACCGCACTGCTGCCCAAGCGGACACAGGGGCTCGTTGATTTAAATACACACACCTCTACGTGTATGCCACTGTTTGGCTGCCGTTTTATGACCATAGTTTCATGACAGTGCGTCTACGACCTCTGGTTACCTGGAATACTTTCCTGCTTGCAATGTGTCCAAACATGCTCTGATATTATTAGCATGTTTTTTTTTCCCGACCTGTACAAAGCGATCTCACACATTACGAGAAAGGAGTCCACGCGGCAGCTGCGGCCAACTCACCTGATCGGGCAGCGATGCTGGCCCGCAGCGGGCACTGCGTGGAGTCGTTGCCCGAGGCGTCCGAGTTGGCGGCGAGCGCGGGCCTCTGCAGCGTGCACACGTGGCCGGCGCGCGCCCCGCCGCGGCAGCACGCGCTGCCCCTGCAACCAGACGGAGGCGGTGCCGGTACCATGCCGGTTTACGGCTGTGTAAGCCACATTTATTAACAAAAACACGAGAACAAGGCCTGTTGTTGTTGTTGTTGTTGTGGTCTTCAGTCCTGAGACTGGTTTGATGCAGCTCTCCATGCTACTCTATCCTGTGCAAGCTTCTTCATCTCCCAGTACCTACTACTGCCTACATCCTTCTGAATCTGCTTAGAGTATTCATCTCTTGGTCTACCTCTACGATTTTTACCCTCCACGCTGCCCTCCAGAACTAAAATGGTGATCCCTTCATGCCTCAGAATATGTCCTACCAATCGATCCCTTCTTCTAGTCAAGCTATGCCACAAACTCCTCTTCTCCCCAATTCTATTGAGGACTTCCTCATTAGTTATGTGATCTACCCATCTAATCTTCAGCATTCTTCTGTAGCACTCGATTTCGAAAGCATCTATTCTCTCCTTGTCTAAACTATTTATCGTCCATGTTTCACTTCCATACATGGTTACACTCCATACAAATACTTTCAGAAACGACTTCCTGAGACTGAAATCTATACTCGATGTTAACAAATTTCTCTTCTTCAGAGACCCCTTCCTTGCCATTGCCAGTCTACATTTTATATCCTCTCTACTTCAACCATGATCAGTTATTTTGCTTCCCAAACAGCAAAACTCCTTTACTACTTTAAGTGTCTCATTTCCTAATCTAATTCCCGTAGCACCGATGTAATTTGACTACATTCCATTATCCTCGTTTTGTTTTTGTTGATGCTCATCTTATATCCTCCTTTCAAGACACTGTCCATTCCGTTCAACTGCTCTTCCAAGTCCTTTGCTGTCTCTGGCAGAATTACAATGTCATCGGCCAACCTCAAAGTATTTATTTCTTCCCCATGGATTTTAATACCTACTCCGAACTTTTCTTTCGTTTCCTTTACTGCTTGCTCAATACACAGATTGAACAACATCGGGGAGAGACTACAACCCTGTCTCACCCCCTTCAAAACCACTGCTTCCCTTTCATGTCCCTCGACTCTTATAACTGTCATCTGCTTTCTGTACAAATTATAAATAGCCTTTAGCTCCCTGTATTTTACCCCGGCTACCTTTAGAATGTGAAAGAGAGTATTCCAGTCAACAATGTCAAAACCTTTCTCTAAGTCCACAAATGCTAGAAACGTAAGTTTGCCTTTCCTTAATCTTAAGGCCTATCAAACGAAATTTCTGTCTGGTTTGAGGGTTTCTGGGAACGGGAAACGCAGCATGTTATCTTGGAAGGAGAGTCATCGACAGATGTACGAGTAACTTCAGGTGTGTTCCACGGAAGTACAGAAACACTCAGAAGAGGAGGAGAAATGAAACTTCAAGGGTTGAGGGGCTATGTGATGTTATGATGATAATGCCGCATTTGGATTAATATTTATTTATTTATTTATGCATTTATTTTACCTGGCAAGATTAGGGCCTTCAGGCCCTCTCTTACACCTAACCAGGCATACTCAGATTGAACGAGTTACAGTTTCTACTTAACATTAAGGACATATAGCCTATTATGCAGTATTGATGTTAAAGAAAAAAAATCGATATTATAACAGTAGTACAATGATAATTATAACAATAAAAATAATTATAACAATCAATAATAATAATAATAATAATAATAATAATAATGACTATGTATATGATAGTAAACATACTTTTCTTTTCTGAATGTCAGTCCCATTGTTAGTTTGGAATTATTATGTTCTTGCAGCTTGTGAGTTATTCTCATCGAGCAGAGACATAAGACGATAGAATGGGGTGAAAGAGATATATAAGAGGTAGATAGGTTAGAGGAAGAGAAATAGAACGGTAAAATTCGTAGCTGTGATGGAGAGGAGAAAGAAAGAGATGGGAGGGGCACAAGAATGGTGGCTATACCGTCCCTAATATGTAAGTTTTGAGTTCCCTCTTGAATGTTGAGTAGTTCTGGATAAGACGCAGATCACAGGGGAGCGCGTTCCATAGTCGTATGGCTGAGATGGAGAATGACACGGAGAAAGATTTTGTGTTATGTAAAGGTACAGCCAAGATGATAGACGTATCCGATCTGGTGTTGCGATTGTGGAATGATGATAGGTGTTTAATGTGAGAAGATAAGTATTGGGGGCACCAGTGGCTAAGAAATCGATGAAGTAAGCACATAGTGTGGAGATCGCGTGCCGTATGTGGGCGTATCCAACCTAGCTGGGAGTATGAATGACTGATACGATCATACAACCGAATATTGCACACGTATCTAATGCAAGCATTCATCACTAGCTCGAGGCATCTAGAATTTTCACTATTTGTGCCGTGTTGAACTACATCGCAGTAGTAAAGATTAGGCAAGACTAGTGTTTGGACTAATTTTTGTTTAACATGGGTTGGAAATATTTTTCTAAATTTTTGAATTGCATGTAGGGAGGAGAGCGATTTCCGGCAAGCTGTGACTGTTTGTTCTTCCCAGTTTAGGTGTTCATCCAAGATTATTCCAAGGTCTTTTACTGTTTTTTGGTATGGTAGTTGGGTACCATTGAGGAGTATTTTAGGGACTGTTTCGCGAAAGTACCGGCTGATTAACTTTGGATGAGATATAAGTATGACCTGGGATATCTTGGGGTTTAGTTTCAGACCTAGGTTCTGTGCCCATCGAGAAACAGAGCCAAGATCTGCGTTCATACTCGCTACTGCGCCAGCAATGTTTTTGGGGCTTGCACTTATGTACAGTTGGATGTCGTCGGCATAAAGATGGTAGTTGCAGGAGTGAATCACTGAAGACATATCATTAATGTACAGTGAGAAGAGTAGTGGACCAAGGACGGAGCCTTGGGGAACTCCAGAGCGCACGCTTTTCCATGATGACTTTTCCGACCCACAAATGACTTGTTGACTTCGGTTTTTGAGGTAGCTGTCGAACCAGTGTATTGCGCTGTTTGAGAAATTCAGCTGTTTCATTTTAATTAGTAATATATCGAAGTCAACTGTGTCAAAAGCCTTGCTAAAGTCAAGCAGTGTTAGGATAGTAGCTTCACGTCTGTCCATAGCATGTTTAATGTCATCAGTTACTTTGATTAATGCGGTTGCTGTACTATGGTGCTTTCGAAAGCCTGACTGATATTCGTCATGGATGTTATGAGTTTTGAGGTAACAACTTCCTCTAAGTGAAACTAAGTAAACTGGCTAAAACCCGTGTAATAAATTGTATGAATCACTAAGTTGCCACTTACTGATATGTTAACTACACAGTGCCAGCATACCCCATAATTGTATTACATCAGTTACGTTCAAATCTGATTAAACTGCCTCTACTTCTAGTTCAGAAGGGTCCTGCTGAAAAGAAAAGAGAATAATATTTTCTTAGTACAGAACAATGTAGTAAAATACGATACAATGACAGTACAAGTGTTACGGGAAGTCTCAGCAGAGCATTAATTTCTTCATTGCAAGATAGGTATGTGTGTATTGGCAATACGTCTGAAATAGAGGTTTACTGGTTTCTCTCGGAACTGTGATACGGAATTTTGATACGATATTTCCGAACTCCATTGAAACTGAACGGTGTTTAATATTTTTCATCATATGTAACTTATGCCGCAGTGGTGTTATTATTTCTCTATTAGGGCTTCGTGCTTAAGATTCGTGCTCATATAATTACATAAAATTGTGAATGCACACATGTGTTCAAAGTAGCGAACAATGCGTCTCCAAACAGAAGTGTATTGTTGGTGGGTCTTGGGTAAGTGATCTAGTGCTAGTACACTTGCTTACTCACTCCTAACAATACGTTTCCGTGTAACTTCCCGTGACCTGCTTGCAGTATTCGCTAAAAAGTTTGTGGCATCAGTTGGACTACAAAGTCATCCACATAGCTAAATAGTGTTCACAGAATATAAGTCTGTCCGTTTCACAGAAAATAGTATCTTAATAATGCAAACCGACTCATAACCCTCCAATCACTTACGTTACTGCTCTCATTCAGTCTGAAGAATAACATATCGCTATGTAAGAAATGAAGAACACTGATGTTGCAAGAAAGTAACTCTTGGTTACCTGTTACGGTAACCGGAACATTCATCAAGTGCAGATTGGAATATCCAGTTATCGTGACAGAGAACCGATTCCAGAGTAGCAACTAGAAGAGAAACAGGAACCCGTTTGTGAAGCGTAACAGGATTCGTTATGGCGTTGTTGGGTTAGTGTGAATTGCAGCATTGTTGCACGAATTATTCGACTCACAGAAAAAAAATATCTACGTTTACAATTTCGGGTAAATACCTCGAGGTATTTTGACTGAATGCGCTGTTTACTGTTGTGTGATTTACTTACAAATTAAGATAAGAAACAGCTAGTCAAATTTACAAAGAACTTGCCCACTTAACATAATAACGTTGCGACCTCTCTGGCCGGTAATCACCCACTGATTCAATTGGGAATGGTGTCACAGGGTACATGTATCCTCTTCTGGGACACACAACTGTTGTAACTGGTCCTTGATGTCCTCGATATTCGCAGTCGGGTTGAGCTGACCCCGAGCTGGTCCCACACGTATTCTATCGACGACAGACTCAGGTCCTGGAAGTACCTCGCTATCAGCTAGGCAGTTCATAGAGACATGTGCCACGTGTGGATGAGCATTTTTTTCTGAAAAATCGCACCATGACACAGTCACGTGAAAGATAACGTACGGGACGCAGGATGTCCGTGAATGCCGTTGTACCGCCAGAGTTACCTCAGTGACTAACAGCCGTGACCTGAAGTCACTGCTGATGGCTAGCCACACCATGGCGACAGGAGCAAGTCCGCTGTGTCTCCCCTAAATATTACAAGAATGAGAATACTGTAACAACAACGACGCTGTACTACTGTACATATAAATAATTTTTTTCTTCTGATTTTTCGATAAGCTTGGGTAATTGATGTTCTGATTTCATTTCTTTTTTGTTTCATGTCATTATGTTAAGAAAACTGTAAGCAAGTTTCAATGTCAATATTAATGTTTATGTAAAATGTCAAGCAATATTGTAATAGAATTGAAATGTAACAAATGTTGAAACTGTTGTAAGATGTTTAAAATTGTAACTGTGCGTCCACGGGCTCAGCAGTAGTAGTTGGAGTTTGGCATTGGTCTGAGCAACACCTTCTGGAGCGAGGAGGCTCTACTGGAAGACGTAGCTTCACTGAGCCTGGGGTATGCCGGCCCGACGCCCACACAGTATGGCAAAAGTCCATAGGCACTAAATGGAAAAGTATTGTGACGCTAAGAAGAATTAAAGTGCCGATACATCAAGAGCCATAACTGTGGTGGTATGTGTGCTCCGTGCCTCGCCATCTCACCGACCGCCAACCGCCGCATCGATACATGCAGGTTGAAACTTTTAGTATTGTATTCGTATGGACCATAGAGTGAACTGTTCAATAATAACTAAATTTTACCGGAACTTTCCCCTCATTTAATTATCCTCACAACTAACCTAGACAGGGTCCTTTCCAAATGTTGTGCAATCCGAGTGTACCGAAATGAAAAATTAAATTTTGTGTTACTTGCAGACCTACCTATGTTAGAATAGTGTTTAAAGAACTGTTTTGTTAATGAACCAGTAAATGAATAACGAAGGTCTAACGAAGTTGAAAGATAACTTTAATATTTATATAATAATGAAGTTTAATTATTTCGAGACAGATATAAAGGTATTTAAATGGGTATTAAATAAGATAAAAAGAGTAGTAACTCATATACTGGAAATCTTGAACGCCTAATAATTTCAGTAGTCAAATTTTTTTATACAGTTTTAGGGTCCCCCCCCCCCTTTTATTCATTTGAATTCTGAAGTGTTCTAAATTGGTTTGACCAGCAAAAGTTAAACTCAATATAAAAGCCAAAATTTATCAGTGTTTTATCTTTATCAAAATTGACATTTTGTGTGTGGCTCGAAAGTTCTATTTCTAGGGCAACCTATGCCCGATTTTAATCAGATCAATAGACAGTACGAAGTTTTGTAGTATACATTATAGTGAAGTGTTATGTATTCATGGTTTTCCATATCAGTACAGAACGTGAAACTATCAGTTCAATAGATTTTCTGTTTCTAAAATTATACTATATTCTGCAGTGTTACTACGTGTTGTTTTGCATGAATACACAACAACTTGTACAGGGAAGAAACTCAGTTAATGCCTAATTAGGCTGGCGACCGTATTATTATCACATTGGTAGCATCTTCAGTGTTGCTTTTGGTCCATCTTGATGAGTAATTGCATTTTGGACTTACTGGACGGATCATTGTTATTACAGAGTGGGTGTAGTCTGATTTGCCACCATTCAGGTACACGCGGCCGATATCTATACAAAAATCCTGTCTCATAAGGTGAACCCCGTTCACTTACCATAATACAGACTTTAACGAGTATTGTGTGCCCCATGGGCACGTTACACTTAGCCCCAGATTGCCCTCATACTAGCCGAAAACAGTCATCTACGGTCGTGTAAAACTGAGTTTAATTGCTGAACACATCACGATGTCATTCATTATGTGAGGTAACGGGTGAGTTGTGGCTACCTGGAAATATGTTCGGAATTGGGGCGGCCGCACAGGACGCTCGTCAAAGCCGGGTCCCGGCAGCAAACACGTGGTGGCAAACGTTAGCCGGACCAGAGGGGTAGCCCAGCGCATGGTCCAGCCTCGTGGCTGGGAATTCCGCTGTGACGAGGACGGTGCTTTGTGTCGATAAAGGAGACACTCCGGGAGTGCCAAAGATGGCGGACTTTGTGAAGTCTTAATGGCAGACATTTCACAGTTGGTATAGAAATTAATAGTAGGCGGATGAATCATGGTAACTCAAAAAGAAATATATTCATTACGATTACTTGCATGTCGATTCTGGTAGTGTAATCAGATTTTCAATATCTTTATTATTTTAAAATTTAGTATCTGACGGTAAATTATACAAGTAACACCCAGCAACGAATTTCCAAAATATAAACGCTTCATCCGATTTTGTCGATCGCCTTGTCTTTAGAAATCTGTTAGTGTAAACCTAAATTGGTATTAATTATAGGCATGTAACTTGAATAGTGCATGAGTTATTGGAGGGCAAAGTGGCCGATTACTATCGATCGCGTCAGGCCGTAAGTACTCCACAGTTACACGAAAAAACAGTAGCAGCATGCTTATAAATTTACTGATTCATCCATGCCTTTGTTAATATCCGATATATGGCATTCATGAAGAAACTACTCAATTATTTACTGTGTTTTAGACAGCACAGAGGCATTAGGATCCTGGCCTACAATTTCTCTTCTTTTCTTTTGATATATGTTTATTTAATTGTTTATGTGTTTAATTATGTGTGTTAGAGTGTGTTTATGGTCAAGCCGTAGGATTATTTATTTAATTTCAAGTATTTCAATGTAAATCCAGTATTTCGAATATGTTTCATTATGTTTTTGAGAGAACGTTGGATTGAAGACATGCCGCGAGCGCTGTAGCCAATCACAGCGCTCGTGAATGGAGAAACTGTATGGAAGTGGGGAGGAGCATCGTTTACGGAGAGAACGAGGAGTACGGCAGAGGACACGGAAAGTGCTGGACGACGCGGCGGACGCACAGCCGCGGGAAAGGCTTGGAGTGGAGCAGCTCGCGCGTGCTCTTGTGTTATTTCCGTGGCTTCTGCAGTGGAGACGTAGTGCGCGTTTAGAAGCGAATGTTGCTGTTCATAACTAATTACGTGCATTACGAATCATTGTTTCCCTGTTATTCAACTTTTATTTTATTTAATTGACGGGACATCTACACCAATCAGGTTTTTGGAGAAATATAATACATTCTCAAAAGTACTTCTACTATCGTACTCATCATTTAAAGTCGTTAAGATAGTGCCTGCAGATTTTATTTAATTGCAAACTTTCATTTATAAATTTATATGTTAGATTCATAATTCGCAATTGCCGAGTGATATAAACCTTCGACCATTCGATTCATCTGTGTATTCTTATCGTATACTGTAGACGCAGCAGTATTTGGTCTGTAATGCGGCAACTACGTATCCCAGCCCCCAGACAACGAAACCAGCCAAAGATTTTAATATTTCCACGTTGCGTCAGAGGGTGGGTAGTAGTTATTTGAAAGCCCACAATCAGCAGTACATGCTTCCAGTTTCGGCACCGCTTCAAACACTGCTGTCTGTGGTGTAGTGTATACATGGCACCCTATGAATGGGACAGTAAATCCACAGTTAGTCTTTGGCTACTCTCCAGTCAATGGTTCGGGACGATATGCAGTGTTACAGTAACTCCATTATTCGTTCTCGGACGGCAGGTGCAAATGTGAAGGAGTTATGATGCGCTTGGTGCATAATTTGGCGATCAAAACTTGTGGTGGTCAGACGTTGTCCATCCGAACCTTCACGAGGGGTATGTTTGCCCTCTCGTTCCCGCGAAGTCCAAAATGGGGCCACAGTCGCTTCCTAATGCCCCAAATATCTATATATTTGCATGATTCGTTCAGCTGGCCAAATGGAGAGCCCCAACTTTCAAATTCTGTGAGGTGCTGCTAACGCTCTCTCACGCAAGTACGCGGCATCTCCGTATTCTTCACAGTGAACACTCAACATCTGTCGCTGTTTACGCCTTTTATGAACCACACCAAGCCCGGTAACAACACTAAACCTGAACAACACTAATGCACTCTGGTGGCCGTTCTACTGGTCATAGAAAATTGCATCTCTCACTTACTCATCCGCCTATGGTGTGTATGTATGACCAATAAGAGAAATAGGCCTGGTAAAGAGGCTTATAATTGCCGTTTGTGTCTTTCTCTATTTGCAACTGGAACGGGAAAGGAAACGGCTAGCAGTGGTACACGCAGTATGTGTGTAGATGTAGCTTTAGATGTAGACGAACATGTAAAAAGTGACAACTGACATTCGACAATGTCGTCCGTGTGCGTCACTTCTTTTGTCAAACCTAGCAGACAATATTACTAGTCTAAAAATGGTTCAAGTGGCTCTGAGTACTATGGGACTTAACTTCTGAGGTCATCAGTCCCCTAGAACTTAAAACTACTTAAACCTAACTAACCTAAGGACATCACACACATCCATGCCCGAGGCAGGATTCGAACCTGCGACCGTAGCAGTCGCGCGGCTCCGGACTGAGCGCCTAGAACCTCGAGACCAGCGCGGCCGTCTATTACTAGTCTCCTCAGACTTATCGCAGATGATGTAGTTATCTGTAATGGAGCACTGTCTGAAAGAAGCTGTTGAAACATTCAATCAGATCTCGATACAATTTCAAAGTGGTGCAAAGGTTGGCAATTTGCTTTAAATATACAGAAATGTAAACTTATGCACTTCACAAAACTAAGAACAACGTCCTATGATTACAGTATCGGTGATTCACATTTACGACCAATCAACTCATACAAATATCTGTAATAATTTGTAAGGAAACTGAATGGAATGATCACATAGGCTCAGTCATAGGTTAGGCAAGTGACAGTCTTTGGTTCATTAGCAGGATACTGAGAGAAGTAATATTGCTCATATCTGGGGGCTCATGCCAGATAGATCTCTCTGCTCCAGTAGCGAAGCGGTACAGAAAACTACTGGCGTTGCTTTCGCGTATTTCCAGGGATTCCCTGTACGGACAGAACTTGTGTTGCTATACCTGTTGAGAAGTTACTTATAAGGTCGACTTCATCTGAAGCAGTATGTAGGATATTCATTTGCTAACCTCCCTGAAGATTTCCATATTGAAAACGATGTCAGTGACATTGTAGCAGTTGCAGCAACAGTGTTGTGACGATGACCTTTCTATGGGGACCACACAGTCACTCACAGTTATAGCAGCCCCCACTAGGAAGCCCTCGCAACGTGTGCAATGTTGCACCCCATCACAAAACGTGGCTAGTATTCACGAACCAGCGCCAGCTTTCCCTCTTCGACTCGAATTGTCAACCAGCTTGTGAGGTGAATTGACTGATGGAGACAATCTACAGTGACTACTGCACTTGGATTCTTAGAGGGTTTTGACTGTCCCTGTGATAACAGGAAGACCTTACGCTACCTACATATCGTCTGTTCCCAAAGAGACAAAAAGTTAGATCAAGATCCATGTTAAACCATATGGGAATTAAAACTTGCTACAATAACGTCGGCGTAAGGTTATACTTTCAACCATGACAAGAATTTTCGATTCTAAATTTATTATTAGTGATCTGTTATTAAAACAATACCACTGAAGTTAAGAGCCTATATTCTCTGTGATTTTCGTATGTTTGTGGAAGTGACTCACTAAGCTACAATGACAACCAGCCTTGACTAAGATGCAATCTAGCAGTCGAATCAACAGTCAAGATTGTTATATGCAGCTATTTCTTATCTCAAAAAAGGAAATCATTCAACGGTAAAAGCTACCTTCAGTCAAAACACCATGAGATAGTGAACTGGAAAGTTTGCTCGTGGTTGCATTTATCTGTCAATCAAATTAATTCTTTCACACAATGCTGTAACTAACCCCACCACGTTACTACGAAACCTCTTATGCTTCAGAAACTAGTTCGTATATCTCTTCTAGTTGCTACCAACAACTCAATTCTCCACCACGATAACTAGATACTCCAGCCTGAATTTGACGAAAATACAGTTGAAAGCAACAGGTAACTGAGGGTTATTTTCTTGAAACATCGCTATATCTTATTTCTTACATAGCGGCACGTTACTCTTCAGAACTGAATTAGAGCAGTAGTGTAAGTGCTTGGAGCATAATGGGTGGGTTCATATAGTTTGGAGATTATATTATGTGACACAGATAGTGTTATACTCAGCGAGCACTGCTTAACTAGCCGGCTGGAGTGGCCGAGCGGTTCTAGGCGCTTCAGTCTGGAACCACGCGACCGTTACGGTCGCAGGTTCGAATCCTGCCTCGGGCATGGATGTGTGTGTCGTCCTTAGGTTAGTTAGGTTTAAGTAGTTCTAAGTTCTAGGGGACTCATGACCTCAGATGTTAAGTCCCGCAGTGCTCAGAGCCATTTGAACCATTTCAACTGCTTAACTGTGTGGTTGACTTTGTGTCACGAACATTGTGGCGAATATTGAAAGTTAAAGGGATACGTATTGTTAAAAGTACGCAAGCAAATGTACTAGCACGATGTCACTTATACAAAACCCAGAAACAATAAACTTCTGTTTGGACACACATTGTTCGCTAATTTTAAAACATATCTGAATACAAAATTTCGTGTAGTTATACGAATGGGCAACTCAATGCACTAAGTCTTAAAGAGAAACAGCAACATCGCTGCGATATAAGTTACATACGACGAAATATATTAAAGACCGTTCAGTTTCAGTGTGGTTTGGAAATGTCGTATCAAAATTCTGGATCACAATTGGACGAAAAAGCAGGAAATCTTCATAACCTATCTTGCAGTGAATGAATTAATGCTCTGCCGAAACTCTTTCGGTGAAGCTTATATTGCCTTCGTAGTGCATTTTATTTCTTTATTATGTATTAAGAAAATATGACCAACTTTTTGTTTGTAGCTTAGAGAACATTAATCAGATTTGAAGGCAACTGATGTAATGCCAATATAGTATGCTGGCACTGTGTAGTTAACATGTCAGTACGTGACAACTTCATGCTGTTTACAGTTAATTATACGGATTTTACTCAGTTTGCTTAGTTTAACCAATAGGACATTTTTCAACCAAACCCATCAGTCATCATCATCTTATTTAAGCAATTACTGTTGAAATGAAAGTTCTACTAGTGACGCTGAGTGTAGAAAAAGAACGTAATTTACCGTCTTACCTGGACTGAAACATAAACAGAACGAATAATTTCGTTAGGCTCTGCTGCTCATGTGTATCGTTTATACAGAATTGGAAATTAGGAAAAATATTTGCATATAACAAAGCAAATGAGAACACTACAGTATTTGCAATGTAAAGTAACTATTCATGCTCTGAACTTTTTCCAAACTAAATTAATTCAATGAATTATACTATACATTTTAAAGCATTTCCAGAGTTGATATATTATTTGGCTTTATTTTGGTCTGTGTTATATCGTAACTTATTTTCTGTGCACCGGAATTAGCCATACTGTCATTGTACATTTTGCGTTGTTACATCATTTATAATAGATATCCTAACTACTACATCGTATTGGTGGAATGGATGTTTAACTTCAGGGATGTCTTTAACCTGCTGTTGTTCACATTGCGAAGTGAACAGTTAGTTATGCACGTAGTAACACAATTCATATGGTCGCACCCCACTGCCTATTGGTCTCGACCCACTACCAACAACGTTATTTAGTTTCTTGTGTATTCAGTCACCGATCATTTGAGAGTTTCACAAAGTATGTCAGCATAATACAACAATAAAATATAAATGAAAGCTAAATAACTTACAGGCTGCTAACTACTTATAGTCCTAGTTAATCTGAACACTAATGTAGCATAACAAGTCATTAAACATATTGCACTCTCTACACACGCTATACTCAGTTGCAGGAAGATGACGATACCCACGTTTACGCGCACGTAAGTTACTGACCTAGCAGTCAAGATTGCTAACAAATGCTACTTCGGCACCAGTCTATCTGAAGGTAGTCGTTTCAAATTCTGCCAATGGAGTAAAATTGTACGCGGCAGCATTGTGATGGCAGTAGTGACTGCCGAATTTTGCTTCTGAGCACCAGATACTCACCGAAGTCCTGTGTCAGATCCCATATCTGAATGGAGTTCTTCATAAAATGAAGGAATGTAACGCCATTAATAGTAACCTGTCCATCAGACAATGTCGTTAAGCTTAGTAGTGGCTGATGGTAAATGACTATGAACCAGCACCTGGTTTAATCGTCTGTTATTCGTTTTCATCGTCATCCATCCGTAAAAATACAATACTACACCAAGCACTTACCGCAATCATCCACACGAAAAAAATACTCAAATAACACACTACCGAGAAGAAAGATGTGGGGTTAATACCAGTATTTCAGTATGTAATACGAGCAGTCTTGTAAGTGAATCATAATCCGCAGAATCGAATGAAGAACTAGAAATATTTTATATAAAGAAATACTAGCAGATGCAGGGAAAATTAAAATCGTTCTTAATTGATGAACGTAGATGAAAAACTAAATTAGAATCATATCTAACTTTACGATTACGTCACGTGCTAACAACTGAAATAAGCACTGATGTTTACTACTGCTGCAACTGTATCAGACAGCACTGAATGTATAAATGGAAAGCGATTCTTCGTACTTCAGCACTTTTCTGCTGAATATTCCTTCCTTAAAAAATCTGCAAAATGAGATTACGTGGTTGACAGGTTATCTTCTATTTTCTTAAGACAATACTCATAACAAAAATTTCGCAATGCAGTGTTTTTTTAAACTGGTTTTGATGAGCCAGTGGCCATCCTCAGACCAGCCAATACATAAATAAAGCGACAAGGAATGATTATAAAATCTGTAGAAATAGCCAAATAACTATCTACAAAATATTAAAACTAGAATAAAACAACATACATAAACCACATAGTGCATTTGGTGGCCTAGCATTTCCGGTAGAACTGTCAACATAAACATTGTCAACAGGAGGTGTACATCAAAGTTTCGTTGGCGGAGAGAAATTTTCACTTGGCCTACTCACACATGAATTATATCTCTGGCGGATTTTGTAGTCACGTTCATTAAAGTAATGTGACACCATTTTCTTACAATTTATTAAATTAAAAAATAAACATATTTAAAATTCAATATTTGTGAATAGGGGAGGAAGAAGGATTCGTAGAAGGGAGGAGTCAATTATGAAATGCGTTTATGATTGTTGTCAAGAGATAGGAAAACAAAAACAAAATTTATGATAAACCGTTACTAATAGGTGCAGATATATAAATTAAAACTAAGGAAAAATGTGATTTATTTTATTTTTCGTAACTTTAAACGTTAGACAGCAAACAGTTCACACTGACAATCCTGTCGTCAGATATTATTAGGATGACAATAACAAGGATTAGGATACTTGTTCCTCGATTCATCTTATTCAGTTCAGAGGACATCAGAACGGACGTAGCCTTCTTACTTCAACATACAACCTTACTTTGTACTACTCCTTCCTTATTTAGTTTTTCATCCTTTTATTTTAGCTTCTTGTTCTCTGTCTCTTATGCTTGTCTCTTTCATCGATAACGAAGAGTGTGGGAGCGCAGTGCTTCAAATATTCTTGGTTTTTATACTGTTATTTAGAATCGAATTTCACAATGCCGTTAAATTCAAACATGTTTGGGTGGGACCGGTTTAGATTTAGTCCTATCATTCTCCACTAAGTTTCCATTATTTCCCAAAGTATTCTAATAAACAATTTTAATTTTATTTACTCTTGAGGTCTCGTAATCCTTTTGAACAACATATTACCGACAACTCATTTTTAGTCATACCTGTGGAGTGTGACTGTTGCATTTGAATTGGAATTAGATTGACAGACTTCCTCTTCCCTCACGAATATAAACATACACCTTTCGTTACACCAAAAGCTAAAACCTTTAATTTGCATTGTAATACAGTAAAGAGAAACGTTTTCCAACCTGCGGCACCCGAAGACGCCGAGGAACGCAGCGCGGAACTTGCGGTTCATGAAGCAGTACGTGATGGGGTTGCAGCAGGAGCTGATGTAGGCAAGCAGCTGCACGAGCGCCACGCCCGTGCGGCCCACATTCTTATAGACTGCGTCTGGGCTGAACAGGTACCACGTGTTGAGCACGTGCAGCGGCGCCCAGCAAATGAAGAACTCTAGCACTACGACGAACAGCATCCGGATCACCTGCGGAGATGAAAGAGAATGTCTCTGGTGCCGTACCGAAATGCTCTTGAAGCCAGTGATGTTTGAAGCACCTAAACACGTCGTGTACAATCACATACTCACTTACAGGACACTTTTTTGTTCATAAAATGATGTCACCGCAACCTTGTAAATCCCTATTGATACTGTAACTGGATGATAAGTTTGGGGTCTTGTATGGAAGAATTACCTTCGTGGCTCGTCAAGAATACTTTATTTTTCAAACACTTTTCCGGTTTTCAAGACTATTTTAGTCAAAGAAGGTGGAGATTGATCGCTCCATGTCTTCACCATTCAATAATGACGGCTATACGGACGGATAAATTCGACATGCTTTTGAGTTTGGACCTCTCCCTGAATCTTCTGAAGACACATTTAGGTCTGTGGCTTTTTTTCCGTATGCTGGGAATGTGTCAGTCAGGATAGGTAGACTTTTGAAGAAATACGAGATCAGATGTGCTTTTCATCCGCCAGCTAAGATTCGAGCACTTCTTGGCTCTGCCACAGATGATTTAGGTTTGAGGAAGTCTGGCGTTTACAAAATACCGTGTGAGTGCTGGGAAAATTTACACTGACCAAACTATTCGTACTGTCAACGACAGGTGTATTGGACATCATAAAAAATTTGGTCACATGGCTCTGAGCACTATGCAACTTCTGAGGTCATCAGTCGCCTAGAACTTAGAACTAATTAAACCTAACTAACCTAAGGACATCACACACATCTATGCCCGAGGCAGGATTCGAACCTGCGACCGTAGCGTGAACATCATCGCCATAGGCGATTATTATAACCAGATAAATCTGCTGTGGTTGAGCATTGCCTTACAAAGGGACACAGGATGCTATACAATGAGACGCAAATAGTTGCAAATGCTTCTGGGTTCTGGGCTGTTGAACTCAGATTAGCAGGTAATATCATTAATCGTGATAATGGATACCCGTTTAGTAAAACGTGGAATACAGTTTTATCAGATATGAAGAAATAAGGGCATCTGAATCGGCCGGCTATGAATAATCATTTATAATGATATATTGTTTTCAACAGTATTCACCAACGGAGGCGCTGCAACTCTCTTTGCGCCAGGGGGCAGCAGGAATAATTGAGCCTGTGCGCACTGTATCTAGCCCATGCGCAGTTGTTCTTCCGATGCATATAAAGGTACGGACATTTGCGAGTGGAATCAGTTATCGGCGAGAGCAGCGTAGCGTTTCTTACCTGATGATGGCAGCCAGGTGGACCGCTGAAACGCTGTGCTCAGATGACAGTCTGATCCGGCTGGAAACCCGACAAGAATCTGATATACTAATTCGCCGAGAAAGTCCACAATCACATAATAAATCCTACTCCCGTTACAAAAATTTTTTTCTACTGTTGATATTACCCTATCCTCATCTGACCACAGCTTCTGACATTCCACGTCCCGACTCGTAGAATGTTATTTTTTCATTGGTTACGCAACCTTTTTTCATGGCCACCTCCCCCTTGACAGACCCCTAAACGAAATCAGAAAGGGGGGCTATTCCGGGATGTTTTGCCTTTTGAAAGATCATTATGACACTTTTTCAATTACAGGCCACATGTCCTGTGGATACACATTACGTGCCTTTAATGCAGTGGTTTCCATTGCCTTCTGCATCCTCATACCGTTGATCACTGCTGACTCTCCCACTTCTAGGGGCAGTATCCCACAAGGGCGTGCCCTGAGCCTCTGTCCTTTCCTCTGCTTTTTTTGACAAGCCATTGGCAAAATGAGAGTGACTTATTATGGTAGAAGTTCTCGGCTGCTATTGATGATTATAAATCAAAATTTAAGCGGTGGAAAGTTTCAAACCAGAGGCCGAGGACGTTTCCATTACTACTCAAATATAGTGTGTTTCAGTGTCTTTTCCACAAATATATAGGGGTGGTAGATCATGCCATGGAGACCAAATTTTGTTGAAGGAGAAAGTATTCCCTGATGTTCTCCAGTGAGATAGGTTTACTTTAATAGTTGCCAGCCTGGGACGACGAGATTACACTTAATAACCAGGTGTACAATACATTAACTACCCCATTAAAATTTAACAAGAAAACATAAGAATGAGTTTCTAAAAACAGAGAAAGATACTTTAGAAGCGGATCAGGAAATCTAATTTTCCACGTCCTAACGCCTTTCACACAGAGCAATTAACTGGATGATAGGCAACACACGTTGCATAGGAACTTCGGAGAGTGCTTACGCCCTGGTTCTTCTCAGGGGCATAATCAGCCTTAAACGACATCTAGCAAGCGTCAGTGAACTTTTTGTCTGTAACAAAGGATGGTCCCTATGAAGTGATCTATCATCCCTAGACATTTCTCTCTAATCCTTTGATATAACCTGTATAGTGTTTGAATTTCGTATCGGGCGTATCAAAAAGGACTTTACAACTTTGTAAAAGTCGTACAAACTTATTCATACGACCTGCAGAATTAGTCTTGGTGATCATCCTGAAGGAAAATTGATCAAGGTTTGACTGTTTGGTAAGACGTCTAGGATTTCCGAAATGTCTGCTTTCCATGTAAGTGAATGCGCTGAAGTGCTCCAATTGGATGGCCCCGGCGTTAGCTGGAAGTGACACCTCTTAACGTTTTCTTTTGAGGAATCGTTAATGAGACCTTAGTTGTCCCAACATTACCTGATTCTCTGTCAGAGCTCAGTACAAGGATGTACTTCGCAACTGAATAAGTCATGCCTGACATGCTGCAGCGAGTTTGGCAATAAATCGACTTCATATGGGATGTGAGTCAACCAGTGGCAGTCAGTTTTAGCCTGTTTAGATATATGATAAAACACTTGATGTAATTTGCTATAAAATGATACCAAACCCTTGTCTGTAGGCTAAATGAATAAATCAATGTGAGTTTTCAGAGTTGTAAAGTCTTTTCTGGTACACACTATACTACACCCAGGAACACTGAAAGTACGCATCCAGAGGAAATAATTGTACAAACGTGAAACTTTGAAGGTAAGTGCAGAGAGATCCAATTGCTAATGATCCAAGTCTGGTACCAGTGAGCATGACCACAGGCCCTACAATAGCGATGTCACCTGGAAGGGGACTCTACTGAACAGTGTGGACGAACGTACACGTGACAACCATATCCCGACTTAAGGAGGATGTTAACAAGCGCAGAATGCGAGGTAGGCGAGTTAGACGACATTTCTCACAGTTAAGCCAGTTTGAGAGGTGCTTAATTGTTAACATGAAGACCTCAGGTTGGTGGACACGCCTTGTGGCTCACCAGATCAATCGTTCAGATTGTTCCGCCAGACGATGTTGGGAGCAATGGACACAAGACGGCACCCATGTCGACGTAGCGGGCCTGGGGCGACCAGGAAGACGACGAGGTGAGAGTAAAGCAGGATCGTGCGTCAAGCCATCAGAAAGCCTACAATGCCTTGCTCTACGGTACAAACAGATGTACGGGTTTCGGGTGTTCCACAAACTATTACAGACGCCTATGCAAGTGAATCTGCAATCTAGGTGCCGTTGTCGTGTACTTCCATCAGCACCGAGGCATCCCCGACTTTGTCTACAAGCCAGAATAACGTAGAATGCAGCAGAATGGCAAAACGTGATGTTACTAATGAATCCTGATTCGTTCTGGTGACGGATGCCAACCGCACACGGGTACGGAGGCAGCAGGGTGAAAGCGCAGTTCCACCCACGCTGTCGCGCGCCACACCGCTCGCACAGCTGGCGTAATGGTACGATGAGCCAAAGCCTACGGTAGCCGGTCCCGTCTAATTATGGTACATGGAACCTCAACGGGACATCGTTACGTTGATGACATTGTTCAGCCTCTTGTGGGAGTTTTCCAGAAGGGTCTTCTAGGTGTAGTTTTCCGAAAAGATAATGCTCGTTCGCCTTCCTACTTCATGTTCCAACTCTTCCACAGCCGACCTGTTCCGCGGACTTATCCACTGTAGAGCACGTGTGGGACCACCCGAAACGCCAGGATTTTTCAAAATTCCACCTCTAAGGGAGCGAAATTGGAGGATGAAACGTTTTTTGAAAATATGTAGCTGTTAATCCAAATTAGAAACTGTTGTTGTTGTTGGGGTCTTCAGTCCAGAGACTTGTTTGATGCAGCTCTCCATGCTGCTCTATCCTGTGCAAGCTTCACCTCCCAGTAGATACTGCAACCTACATTCTTCTGAATCTGCTTAGTGTATTCATCTCTTGCTCTCCCTCTACTATTTTTACCCTCCACGCTGCCCTCCAGTACTAAACTGGTGATCCCTTGATGCCTCAGAACTTGTCCTAACAACCGATCCCTTCATTTAGTCAAGTTGTGACACAAACTCCTCTTCTCCCCAATTCTATTTAATACCTCCTCATTGGTTATGTGATCTACCCATCAACTCTTCAGCATTCTTCCGTAGCACCACATTTCGAAAGCTTCTATTCTCCTTTGTCCAAACTATTTATCATCCATGTTTCACTTCCATACATGGCTATACTCCACACGAATACTTTCAGAAACGACTTACTGACACTTAAATCTATACGCGATGTTAACAAATTTCTCTTCTTCAAAGCCGGAGCGAGGTGGCGCAGTGGTTAGCACAAGGGACTCGTATTCGGGAGAACGACGGTTCAATCCCGTCTCCGGCCATCCTGATTTAGTTTTCCCGTGATTTCTCTAAATCGCTTCAGGCAAATGCCGGGATGGTTCCTTTGAAAGGGCACGGCCGTTGTCCTTCCCCATCCTTCCCTCAGCCCAGCTTGCACTCCGTCTCTAATGACCTCGTTGTCGACGGACATAAAACACTAATCTCCTTCTCCTCCCTTCTTCAAAAACGCTTTCCTTGCCATTGTGAGTCTACATTTGATATCCTCTCTACTTCGACAATCATCAGTTATTTTGCTCCCCAAATAGCAAAACTCCTTTACTACCTTAGGTGTCTCATTCCCTAATCTAATTCCCTCAGCATCACCCGACTTAAGTCGACTACATTCCATAATCCTCGTTTTGTTTTTGTTGATGTTCATCTTATATCCTCCTTTCAAGACACTTTCCATTCCGTTCAGCTGCTCTTCCATGTCCTTTGCTGTCTCTGACAGATTTACAATGACATCGGCGAACCTCAAAGTTTTTATTTCTTCTCCGTGGATTTTACTCCGATGTTTTCTTTTGTTTCTTTTACTGCTTGCTCAATATACAGATTGAATAACATCGGAGATAGGCTACAACCCTGTCTCACTCCCTTCCCAACCACTGCTTCCCTTTCATGCCCCTCCACTCTAATAACCGCCATCTGGTTTCTGTACAAATTGTAAATAGCCTTTCGCTCCCTGTATTTTACCCCTCCACCTTCAGAATTTGAAAGAGAGTATTCCAGTCAGCATTGTCAAAAGCTTTCTCTAAGTCTATATATGCTATGGTATTTGCTGCCTCGGTCAGAAGTAAAAAAAAATATATAAGTTACAGAATTTTTGAAAATTCGATCACTAAGTATGTAAAGTAATGGGTAAAAGTTGTTTTGAAACCAAATCATTATTAAAGAACTACTAAACGATTTACGTCTACGCGAGCGAAACAGGAGACGCTAAGCTATTTGTAAATAGGAGTGAAGATTAAAACAGACTATTCGTCGATCGCTCAGATCATTTCCTGTAGTCACGGAGTGACCATTGTTAATGAAACTATCACTTACACTGTCATATACTGTGATTTTCGTAACGACTGTTTACTCTGTAACTACGAGAAATCATCTGATAATGAGTGACACTGCTTTGAGACTGGTGCTGAGATAATAACAGCAATCGACTGGAGAAAAAGAAGACTATTTTCTACAAATATGGATCGTGGGTAATTCCTTGCTGACAAGCGTCTCCAGTTTTGAGAGTAAAGTTTCACGTTTAAATCCGTTCGAGAATCGCCATATAATGGTACATCTACATCTACATCTACATGGATACTCTGCATATCTCATTTAAGTGCCTGGCAGAGGGTTCATCGAACCACCCTCATAATTCTCTATTATTCCATCTCGTAAAGCGCACGGAAAAAGTGAACACCTATATCTCTCCGTACGAGCTCTGATTTCTCTTATTTTATCATGGTGATCGTTACGCCCTATGTAGGTCGGTGTCAACAATATATTCTCGGATTTAGAGGAGAAAGTTCAAAAAATGGTTCAAATGGCTCTGAGCACTATGCGACTTAACATCTGTAGTCATCAGTCGCCTAGAACTTAGAACTAATTAAACCTAACTAACCTAAGGACAACACACACATCCATGCCCGAGGCAGGATTCGAACCTGCGACCGTAGCAGTCGAGCAGTTCCGCATTGAGCGCCTAGAACCGTGAGACCACCGCGGCCGGCGAGAAAGTTGGTGACTGGAATTTCGTGAGAAGATTCCGTCGCAACGAAAAGCGCCTTTCTTTTAATGATTTCCACCCCAAATCCTGTATCATTTCTGTGACACTCTCTCTCATATTTCGCGGTAATACGAAACGTGCTGCCTTTCTTTGAACTTTTTCGATGTACTCCGTCAGTCCTACCTGGTAAGGATCCCACATTCTAAAAGAGGATGGACAAGCGTAGTGTAGGCAGTCTCCTTAGTAGGTCTGTTACATTTTATAAGTGTCCTGCCAATAAAACGCAGCCTTTGATTAGCCTTCCCCACAACATTTTCTATGTGTTCTTTCCAATTTAAGTTGTTCGTAATTGTAATACCTAGGTATTTAGTTGAATTTTAGATGAGACTGATTTTTCGTGTAACCGAAGTTTAACGAGTTCCTTTTAGTACTCATGTGGATTACCTCACACTATTCGTTATTTAGGATCAACTGCCACTTTTCGTACCATTCAGATATTTTTTCTAAATCGTTTTGCAGTTTTTTTGGTCTTCTGATAACTTTATAAGTCGATAAACGACAGCGTCATCTTGAAACAAACGAAGACGGCTGCTCCCAGATCGTTTATATAGATAAGGAACAGCAAAGGGCCTATAACACTACCTTGGGGGACGCCAGAAATCACTTCTGTTTTACTCGATGACTTTCTGGCTATTGCCACGAACTGTGACCTCTCTGACAGGAAATCGCAAATCCAGTCACATAACTGAGACGAATTCCATAAGCACGCAATTTTACTACGAGTCGCTTGTGTGGTACAGTGTCAAAAGCCTTCCGGAAATCCAGGAATACGGAATCGATCTGAAATCCCTTGTCAATAGCACTTAACACTTCATGCGAATAAAGAGCTAGTTGTGTTTCACAGGAACGATGTTTTCTCCATGTTGACTTTGTGTCAATAGAACGTTTTCTTCGAGGTATTTCATAATGTTCGAAGCATTGATCACCATACTGAGAGTCTACTGTTACAGTTCCATCTCCTCACTGGCTGTCCGATTCATTATAGGTCGCAGCTTGAAGGTAATTATGACTCTGGAAATTTTAACAAAAAAAATGTTCAAATGTGTGTGAAATCTTATGGAACTTAACTGCTAAGGTCATCAGTCCGTAAGCGTACACACAACTTAACCTAAATTATCCTAAGGACAAACACACACACCCATGCCCGAGGGAGGACTCGAACCTCCGCCGTGACCAGCCACACAGTCCATGACTGCAGCGCCTTAGGTTGCTCGGCTAATCCCACGCGGCGGAAATTTTGGTGGCAGATAGAATATTCGGTCATCTTTTATGTGTGCATGCGGGACAGCAATATTTCACCTTCCAACATTTCGTCCGACAACCGAACAGCCATCATCAAAGCGAGTTGCTGACTGAAGTAAAACCACTCGAGATAATGATATACTAAAGACTACATGAGCGTGCATCAGAGAAAGCTGGAGTTATTCACAGAAAAAGAATAAAAAAAGAAACGCCTAGTCGCTTACGAGATGATGAATAAAGTGAGTTGTTTGATATCCATAAAAAAAGCGAAATGCAAAATATAGTTGTACCTTCTTCTTGGCCTCGATGCTCTTGTCCATATAATTGGAACGGATAGCATGCCTCGTGAAGGTGTAGGTGGGCGGCTGCGCGGAGTCGCCGTCCTCGGAGGGCGCCTCCTTGGCCACGGGCCCCGCCGGCAGGAGACGAGCCGCCTCCGAGCGGTGCAGCCCTGCGCCGCCGCCGCTGCTGCTGCCGCCGCCACTGCCACCACCGCCCACCGAGTTGGCCGGCATCGCCGACGTGGTGACGGCCGAGTGCAGCGACGTGGCCTTGCGCAGGCTGGCTCCGGTCGGCCGCGGCCCCGTGCACCCGTCCGTCGAAGCCGGGACGCGCACCTGCGCCAACCACACCTGTTGTGTCTCAGCTGTGAGCGCACAGCAGGTAACGGAATGCTCCACACACTAACCACCATACTCAAAATGTTTCACACTCAGTAACGACATCCGCATTAAATTTACTGAAGCGCGCACACTGGTGTTTGTCTTAATAAGATATACAGTCATTATATTCACCAGCGGAGGTATGCTCTTATAGGGGCAAAACAAATGCGAATATGTTCCTGTTTATTTAAAAGAGTCACTGAAAAGTGTGATGCCAACTGCCTCATTCTATCTGCCTCAGCACCTTTGAAAATGTTCTCAAATCTATGGCACATTAACTTATTACAGATTTTATCATCCTGCAACTCACATTTAAGTCCCACTAACTCCCCTAATTGCAGCTTCCTCACACGCAGTAGTCCATCCCTGTAATTCGGTCATACCCATTCATTCCTAATTACCCTTTCTCACTCACTCATTCAGTCCATCTTGTTGCCATAGTCTCTTTGCGTCTCTCTATCATTGTCTCCTGTGTCACGACCACATTCCCCTTCGTTCCATCCTCCTAGTACAGTCCCTTCTTACTGTCACTGCCTCCCTCTTGCTTTCTCTTATTGCTAATGTCTCATTCCTTCCTTCATAGCGTTGCTATCTCTTCTCAATCACTGTCTTTCTCTTCCTTGTTGTCATTGCCATATACTCTGTCTCTCTTTATCACTGGCTCTCACCACTTCAACTTTCTCTTTCTCTTTTTCCCTCCCCCTCTGGCACTGTCACCTTCACTTTTTTCCTAGCAACTTTCTGTCACTATAAACTATGTTCCACTACCAGTGTGTCTGTCTCTTTCTGGCACTCTGCCATATTCTGTTGTGCTCTTTTTATAACAAAACCATTGTCTATTATCTGCCAGTATCTATTACTGTTCAGTCTCTTCGACACTGCCACTGTCTTCTTCTCTTTCAGCATAAAATAATCAAATATGTTCGAATGCCAAAAGTTTTGGGAACATTTTTGAAGGTGTTGAGGAAGGTGGAATGAGGCAGCCAGTTCCCAACTTTTCAGTCGGAATCTTTAAGTAAACAGAAACATATTCGCAAATCTTGGGCTCCGACAGCAGCATTTTTCTACTGGTTCCTTTCTTTTCCCTTCTGTAGTAGGGCATGTAACGCATATAAAAGGCAATGTATTGCTCAGTATAAGTTGGATAGTTTACTTATATCTAACTAAAAAAAAAACGCAAAACTAATTTTATACCTCAGACCGGATTTTAAGTGCAAAAAGAATTTGTATTTGCTTCAGTACTACAACGTGGTGTTCCCGGATGATAACGGAGATACTTACAGCATATTTCTCCTGATAAGTCACTTTATAAACTACGCTTTCGTCACTTACGGGTTTTTACATGCATATCCTACGTGGTCTTAGAGGATAAATGTAAACCCCAACATCTCGTAAATGGATGAGGATATGAAGAAAATTTACATTCTTGTTCGAGGTCGGGATCTTAAGAATACATCGTAAAAATTACCACCATTTTCTGTGCATAGCCGTTTCGGAATATGCGGCAGGCTTTCGATATCCAAAGAAACAAGTTATTGGGGTGTTTCCAGATGAAGGACCACAATGTTTAGAGACTATACTGTGAAAATATGAGCAATTTTCTGCGGTTTTTTATTATTTAGATTTCGCCTCATACCGGACTTTACGTGTAGAAATAGGGTATCTTAAGACCTCTGTATCTTGGAAATGGATAAAGATATCAAGAAAATTTTCAAGGTTGTTCGTATTCGGTATTTTGGGAAAATATGAAAAATTCAGTCATTTTCTATACACAGCCATCTTCGAATCCTCAGCTACTTTCTAGTCCGCTGGTGATGGAGAAAATATATTAAAAAACCATTTTTGTGGGGTTTACTGAGGAATTTCTCACTAACTAATGGTGCCTCGATAACTCCCACGAAGACTAGCGCAGGCCACATCAAATTCAGAAATAATCAACAGATCTGCTCCATTTGCCTGAGCAGGAGGAAGTGTCTAATATTAATACTTTGGCCCTGTAAGGTTGTAAGTAGGCTGTTTAGGTTTTCTTATTGGTAACGCGGCTTAGCGCCCGGTATGATAAATCACAGGCTGTGCTGTGCGCAGTCTGTGTTTAGTTTGCATTGTTGTCTGCCATTGTAGTGTTGAGCAGCGGCAGCTGGATGCTAACAGCGCGTAGCGTTGCACAGTTGGAGGTGAGCCGCCAGCAGTGGTGGACGTGGGGAGAGAGATGGCGGAGTTTTGAAGTTTGTAAGAATTGGTGTCATGAACTGATATATCTATTATGACTAGTGAGGTAAATACACTGTTTGTTCTCTATTAAAATCTTTCATTTGCTAACTGTGCCTATCAGTAGTTAGTGACTTCCGTAGATTGAATCTTTTAGTTAGCTGGCAGTAGTGGCGCTCGCTGTATTGCAGTAGTTCGAGTAACGAAGATTTTTGTGAGGTAAGTGATTTGTGAAACATTTAGGTTAATGTTAGTCAGGGCCATTCTCTTGTAGGGATTATTGAAAGTCAGATTGCGTTGCGCTAAAAATATTGTGTGTCAGCTTAAGCACAGTCTTGTATAATTGTTCTAAGGGGACGTTTCAAGGTAGGACACTAAGACCATCTTTCTGTTGGGTATACAAATAGTTCCTAGCCCAAGGGCTATCCAAATCACTTGACTCTACCTTATTACGACTAACTGAATTCGAGGTGTGAATGCTGGAAAATCCCGTTTTTATTCGCGGCGTTTGGAACGTATTAGGTAGCGTAATGTTGCATGCATACCGATACTTATCGTCTTGAAATATACTATTGGCCATCACAACTGGATAGCAAATAAAAGAGTTTCACTTACTGTTGTGTAAAGTTTAGTAGGGAGAATCATCGTCGTCATCATCATCATCATTTACTTCACTAACGGGCCTGTAAGGCCTACAGCAGAAAGCAAACGCAATTACCACACTATAAAGGAGAGAACAAACAATGCATAAAAATTATAAAGGAACACATTGAAAAAGGACAATAAAATGGAGGTCAGTCAGCCACAGCAGAGGAGATATGTATTGCAGATGGTAGTCCACAGCTGCCGGTATCCAGCTTCATCTTCCGCTGTCGGCTCCACTTCTTTAAGGATTGTTAACATCCGATTCTTCCACCGCGTCATAGGACGTGTTCCAGGGCGTTCTCCCGTAGGTTGGGAATGGGGAACCCGGTATGGGAGGAATCTATCAGCTCAAACTAAGTGGCCAAACCACTGTAGCCTTTTGTGCCCTAATGTTTTGTCCAATGTGTGGCTTCCCAAACAACTGGTACAGCTCTTATTTCGTTCTCCGCTGACATTTATCTTCTATAATATTGTAGACAGGTCCATAGATCCTCCGGAGTATCTTCCTCTCAAAGGCACAGATTGCTTCCTCAGTTGTTACTGATGTCGCCGACGTTTCACAACCATTTAAAATTACTAGCTGTACTAGTGTCACGTACAGCTGGCTCTTATTCTTCAGTGATATCAGTCGTGACTTGAATAAATTGTTCAGACTAAAGAATATGTGATTGTCGTTGATTATTCGCTGATGCTCTTCGTTCGTCGCTTTACTTATATTAGTCAGTATGAACCTAGATATCTAAACTCTTGAACTCATTCAAATGCTTATATACCCGTCAAAAACAATGTAAGGGAGGAAACCTTAACGGCTTGATACCACGAGATATTTGGTTTCATCTTCATTCATCATCAGCCCATTTTTCTTAACATTGTGAATAAATCAGGAAGTATCATCGCATACTTGCTCCAGAATGTTACCACGAATCACAACATCGTCAGATTCTGTCTGCTCCCACTAGTTACATTTCGCTTAACCAGGTTTACTTTTCCCAATGCCAAATTCAATCCTACTGGTGCCAATGGATCTGATTGTCTCAATCGATTTCGAATTCAGAATGGTGGTGATAGCTAGTTACCAAACCGTACTGACAAGTTCACTGATAGTAGAAAAATGCAATTGTATTAGGTTGGTGCAGAAGTTCGTAGCAAGTTTAATAAACCCAACAGATGCACACTGAGCAACGTGACGCAGTGGTTAGCACACTGGACTCGCATTCAGGAGGACTACAGTTTAAAGCATGGTTTGGGTTTTCCGTGATTTCCCTAAATCGCTTCAGCCAAATGCCGGAACGGTTCCTTTGAAAGTATACGGCGACTTCCGTTCCTGTCATTCTCGAATCCTATGGGACCGATGACCACCCTGTTTGATCCACCATTCCAAATCAACGAACCAACGGATGTACTTTACAGAGACTTTAATCATCAATTATATATTCTCCTTCACTATTTACGACAGTCTGCCTACGCTAGGGAAACTTTTCACTTTCACGACTGTAGAAATCAGCTGGTTTTGAAACGAAGAATTCGCTGAGACATATTCTGAGCGCTTTTGAATCCAGAAAGGAAGTTCCTTGAAGGTTGGTCGACAGAGAGCAGAAGAAGTGAAAAACTTGTCAGTCTACGAGAATGCGGGTGGGCGTTATCGTGGGGTAGCACCATTTCACGCAGTCTTCCTTGTCGTTCTTCTCGGATGGCGTCTGCAAGACGTCTCTCAGTCGTTAAGAATAAATGTGAGCAGTGACGGTTATACATTGAGGAAGCAATTCGTAGTACTCCACACCGCCACTGTTCCACTAGATGCACGACAATATCTTTTGTTGATGCGCGCATGTCTCCGTACGCGGAGTTCCTGCTTTGTTTGGGCTCAATAGTTTTTTTCCTTTTCCTTATGTTAGCATAGTGTCACCATTAGTGCCACCAGTGAGGATAGAGGATAGGAATGTTCTTTGTTGTTCACAAGCCAATTGAGGACGAGCAAGCATAGTGCACATATGACCACCCGATAATTTCTGTAGCACCTGACGTGGATCATTGTGGATTAATGCCTTTAAACGATCTTCATTAAACCCCGAAGATATTCCCAATCGTGAAAGTCACTATTGTGAGAAATTTATCCTTGAAACAAGAAAACAGTTTGCATTCCGTGCTCTGTTCAATGCCATTATCCCCGTACACGGCCCCAATGTTCCTGGCAGCCTCCGCTCCTGACAACGATATTTTGAACGCAAACAGACGAAATGTTCCGATTTCTCCACTTTGCACTCCATCTTCTAGCGCTCAAAGCCCCATTAACTATCTCCAGACTACAAAATGACAATATCTAATATCAAATAGCAATACTGAACTACAAATTAAAAATTACAATAGAGAAATAAACCCATAGAAACTGGAATACCAACCTGAAAAACGAAAAGTCTACGAATTTATTTATCAACCTAATACAGATGGGATATGAAATTACTCCAACATTTTCCATAACATGGAGCGGTAAAAGCTGTCTCTTTCCATTTCTTCCTCCCCGTCTCTCAGCTCAAACCCTCCTCCTCTCTCTGACCTCGACCCTCTCTGTCCACTTCCTTCACCCTCTCTCCATCTCCATCTCTCTGTCCATCTCTTCTTAGCCCACCTGTTTCTCCTTCTGCTGATTCCCTTTCTCTCAGTCCAACTGACCCCCACCTTCCCCTCTTTCTGTCCATCTCCTCCTCTATCCTCTTCCCATAACTCTCCTGCTCTCCCTCCTTTCCTACTTCTCCCTCCTCTGTCCACATCTCCTCTTGCCCTTCCATCTTCTCCCTTCTTCCCCCTTTCCGTCCATATCCTCCTCTTCCCTTTCCCTGTTGATATTCCCCTCCCCCTCTTCTTGCCCATCTCTTCCTCCTCCTGTCTGTGTCCATCAACTCCTTCCCTCTCTCGGCCTGTCCATCTTCTCTTCCTACTTGGTTTCCCCACCTTATATCCCCACCCCAATTCAATGTTCCTGGTTCATACACCTACAGAATTCATTTTCAGATAGTAAGTAATAAGCATACTAAATTTGATAGAAATCGATCCAGTGGATTAGGAGGAGCTTCTAACACGAGGTTTTACCCCTGTACGCACGTTTTAACATATATCCCACGTGTGTTTCACATACTTCATATATATTTGTACAAACATTTCAACATAATCCGTATTTGTAGACAGTTGCGTTTCCATGTATCTCACCCAATGTGTATTACGTCGTATGCCCTGAACTTTGTGCCGTTCATTGATATAATTTGCAGGTACATCCAGTGATATATGCGGATACTGTCTACAAAATGTGTTGGGAATGGAGTTGGTAGTGAAGAAGTAATAAATTAAAACGTCATGCATGATTTGGCAGTTATTCGGTACGAGAGAAACAGCGTGCTGAAATCGAGTTTCTAATTTGAAGAGTTCATCCAAACACGGAGCACCTTCTCCTTCAACATGACACCGGCAGACCACACACAAGCGCCGCGACATCTGCAACTGTCCGACGCCTTGGGTAACAGTCGCCAATCATCCTCCATACAAGCTCGACTTATCCGATTTGTCATAGATACAAATATCATTCAACATAATTGAACCTAATGTCAGGTAAATTTTTCCGAATTGTACGACAGTTTAAATACTGTACGTATAAACGAAGCAAGAAGTTTTTTCAAAGACCCAGCACTGACGAATTATCAGATTGGTTTTCGATTTCTGGAGTGGGGTGAGAGCGCTGTTTACCATGAATGAGGATGGATAAAATGATGTCGGGGATTTATTTCAAAGACATTTGTGGAAAACTGCTGGGTTGGGTAAAAAGCAACTGGACGAACGTCATAGTTTTTTCTCGTGCGATATGCAAACTTCGCGTAACCTGTCGGATGCGTAGTCGTAAAAGTCAACCACTTGCATTATTTCACATTTTGCCTGAAGCTTCAATACCTTTACCAAAGATAATATAAAAAGTTTTTCCTCGTCATATGATGCTGTTCTGTACTCTTCTCTATTTTCAGTGCTTCCGTGTAAAAAATTACACGATTGGCCTATGTCTGATTTTAGAACTTGCTTTGTAATCGTTCTTGTGTTTGAAGGGATTCGTTCTCCCTCACTAATACTAACTCGCAGTTCAGACCTGCCCCTTCAGCTTCGGTGTTCCTAATCGTGTCATTTTTGTCACATAACTCAGAGTATCTTCTGGAGATATTCATGTACGTGGCTGTATTAAAAAAAAGAAAGGAATTCGAATGCATTCAGTTATACAGAATAAGATAATATACGAGTGCCGTATATTCTGCTTACTTAAATTTTTTGTTGTATAACATGTGATAAAAATGGCAGGATGTCAGAATTAATAAATTTCGTTCTGTCAGTTGCTGTAGAACCACTCTCTGATCTCTAGCTCTTTAATATACCTCACTTATGATAATCTGATCCTTCCACTTCTATTGTACATCGTTCCCTAAAAATGCGTTAGCTGTCATTAATGTATTTGTGTAGAACTACTCTTCTTGTAGGCAGTTGGCATCCGTCTGAGTCAGCAATGTACCGAATCTGCGTGTGGAGGCCGACAAGCAACTCACTTCACTCCGTGTGAAAGTTCCCATAAATGTGTAATGCAAGTAGCGGGCGATTCACTTGACAAGCTACACTGCGGTTCAATGAGCCGAAGTCGAAACTCATAGTTTTTCGTGTGAAAGGATACATAAGGTCCAATGTAACGCAAATCGCTTCAGCTCTTTGCAACTGAATGCCCGGTTTCCTGTGTGAAAGGGACCTTACAGTCCAGAACCACCGTAACAGCCACACATCAATGGCTCTTGACAACAGACATTAGAAGTGGCTTAAGAACACAGCCAATGAACGCTAGTGGCTTGAGAGGGATCGAATTGATTGAAGAGTCGTGCTAGAAAAAATGTTCAAATGTGTGTGAAATCTTATGGGACTTAACTGCTAAGGTCATCAGTCCCTAAGCTTACACACTAATTAACCTAAATTATCCTAAGGACAAACACACACACCCATGCCCGAGGGAGGACTCGAACCTCCGCCAGGAAGGTCAGAATATGCAATGTCATGTTACAATTAAAAGTTACTGATATCCATTTGATCGTGGTAATATTTTGGCCAAAATTGGCATTTTTACGAAAAACTGAAGGTGGTAAATATTAGACTCGCAAAGATTAAAATTCGCATGTAAGATAAGTTACATGTAAAAATATTATATGTGTGACACCAATAAGATACTTCTATTTGTTTTCGAGTTATTTACTAAAAACCACATTTGGAGCGAAAACGTCCTTATTCGTGATAGAGTGAATATAATTTGTGTTTGTAATAGCAAGTTCTAATAACAGCACTCGATTACATTCATGCAGTAAGAGACCTGTACCAAGTTTCAAAACTGTTTTGTAAATAACAGTGGCTAAAAGGAGTCTTAAAGAGGCAGTTCAGAGGTCTTGTTGTATTGTCGGTTTCGTTCTAGAAACTCTAGCCGGAAAAGTTTAAATGCAGTCGAGCTAAAAATTCTGCGTTAACCAAAGTAAACTTAACTCTATTTATATAAAAATTAAAGAGATTGTAAATTGTTAAACGACAGAGCTATTAATTAACACGTGTCAGAGAAAGGGGTCATTTAGTTACTGCTACCTGTGAATAGGGCGACTGATAAAAGATGTTCCGCTGGGCCTATATACAGGGCGATTATAATTAAAGTTAAACTTTCAAAACACTGTAGAAATAACACCACTAGACGGAATGAACTCAAATTGCAAAGGAATGGTATCGGAGAAGGGGAAAAACGTATGGCAGAAGAAAAAAATAGGGTGAAACTTGATTAATAGATGGCACTGTATGTGTCAGAATACGTAAATGAAAACACCTGTCACGCGCCCGACCCGTTGAAGTTGGTACAAACGCGCCGGGTACACGGCTTTTCCTCGTTTCGC
The DNA here is from genome assembly GCF_023897955.1 of Schistocerca gregaria. Classification (NCBI taxonomy): domain Eukaryota; kingdom Metazoa; phylum Arthropoda; class Insecta; order Orthoptera; family Acrididae; genus Schistocerca; species Schistocerca gregaria. Next base: position 707,151,202 of record NC_064922.1, on the reverse strand, counting down.
GTCTGCGATGTTCACCGTTACTGTCTTAATGCAAGATCGCGCTCTGCTTGTAAAGCTGGATTACAGGAATAATAACCGTGCACATGTCACTGTGCAGAAGTTCTGGACCCTGAACGGTTTGAAAAAATGCGTTCGTCCGATGAATGCCTTGGATCTGTAGAAAATGATTCGGAAATTCGAAAAGACGAGTTGTTTTGGTGTGGAATCTAGTAGAGGGAGGAAACGAATTGATGCGACGTCAGTGGAAGGAGTGGCCACAGCAATGCAGGAAGAGACGAGTGGTGGTGTGCAAACATGTAGCGCACGGAGAATTGTCTGAACATCGGACATACTCGTGAGCACGGTGAGTACAATTCTACGAAACATCCATCTTTGCTATCCATTCAAAATTACCCATGTGCACGAGTTACTTACTGCTAACCTGTCAGCAAGAGAGACCTTCGCTTTAGAATTTCTTGCTCGCATGAAAACGGACAATGATTGGCCGTGGAAGATTTTGTGGGCAGATGAAGCCCACTTTCATCTGACAGGACATGTCAATACACAGAACTGTCGAATATGGGTAACCCAGAATCCACACGCAAATCAATCAGTACCACGTGATCCGGAAAAGATCACTCTTTTGTGAGAGTTCATGGCGTCATTTTATCATAGCGCCATATTTTGTCGAAGAGGCAGGTGTTTCTGGTCCTGTTACCTGTACCGCCACTGGTAAGCGCTGTGAGTGTCTTTTGCGCAACCACGTCATTCCAGCTCTTCAACAGCGTGGATGTGTGGATGGGATCATTTTTATGCAAGATGGTGCCCTCCGCACATTGCAAATCCAGGTAAGCAGCTGCTGAAGCGCCATTTCGGAAAAGCTAGAATTATGAGAAGGCATTTCTCTACAGCCATTCCGTCCCTGTCACCTGATCTTAATCCGTGTGACTTCTGGCTGTGGGACTATTTGAAAGATGTTGTGTTCAGTGTTCCGATTGCAAACTTAGCTGCATTAAAGGCATGCATTGCGCAACACTTCCTGAACGTGACCCTGGAAACACTTCGGTCAGTTGTGGACTGTGCTGTTTCTCGATTTCAGCTTTGTGCAGAAAACAGTGGGCAGCGTACTGAACATGTTTTGCGCAAGTCACATGGAAATTAATAGTCCGATTTGATTTTGATTCATGATTTTTATGCGGTTTTTGGCCTCAGGACAATTGAAAACCGATTTTTCCAATACGATGTGATGTGACCTTGCTGTAGTGGACAGTATCACAACAGTACATCCATGCACACGTAGTTGTAAAATTCGTTTAACGTCAAACTTACATCCTAGGTATTGTTGTACGGTTCATTTTTCAGTTGTAGTCGACCAAGATTAAATCATGATGCTTACAGCGCCATGTATTACTATATTTTGTAACTATTTATTTTTCTTCAGCAACACGCGTTCCACCTTCTCCGATAATATTCCGTTGCAATCTGACATCATTCTGACCAGTGGCGTTATTTCTACATCGGTCTGAAACTTTAATTATAGTCACCCTCTATAAATATGCACCAATGTATCAATCCCTTCGTGTCAGTCAAACGCCCGCATGTGTTATGCCTCAGATGATGTCAGACTTGGGCAGACTTGAATGCATTTTCAGTAAAAGTGGAAGTGGATGTACACAGTCCTGAATCGAGTGGATTTCATGGAAATAACTGTTTGTGTGCTGCCCATAATGTCGACAAAACCGCGTGGCAATTAGTGAGATTATTTTCCACTCTGAAAACGAGCAGTTAACTTTGGAAGTCAGGGCAACAGGCTATTTTATTTGGAATTTCCCATAGAGGTTGAGAGAGGACGAGTTACTCTCTCTCACATATTTTTCGCATAAGGAAAATTATTAAAGATTTTATTACATTCTGATGCACTTTGATCAGGACTCTAGAATGTAACGACCTGAGCAGACGTTTATGGAGCCTGGTAGGGTGCTAAAAGCATAGGTATTTTTATGATTCTCGGCTCATAGAAAGAGATTGTTTGGGGCTGAAAGCAATTGGCAACGAGCCCATGTCTTAGTAAATCTTGCTGGGCAAGCCCACAGCCGTACAGGGCAGACAGAGCAGCCTCTCATTAAGGCAGTAGAACAATGCTGCGATAGCTGCCATGGCGACGGCATAATCCTGGCAGGTGCGATGGTCTAAAGGAATGCATGTACCCAGTCGAGTCGTAAACCGGGCATTGTGTGCAGAGCCACGTGTAATAAAACTTCACACGTTTTCGTGATCACCGATAGTGCAAGTATGACAGTGAACCACTTCCCTCAGCCGCCTCTGTTGTATAAGAAACCTCCAGCATCTGAGAAACGTTTAGAGAGAGAACCTTTATTACAACTCATAGCTATAACTAATGAACTTCAAGGCACAGGGTAATTAGATAAAGTTTTTTGAGATAGTATATTTGTAAGGTGTCAGGCAAATCCAACACCTTCCATAAAAATCCTGACATGATAAGCAAATCCAGTAGTAAGTCACATAGCTCCGAATAAATCGTGACACTAAATTAACCAAAGTAATACGAGTAACGAGTGAGCAAATGGAATACCACAGACTAACACAAGAATGCCTAAATGCATGTCATACCTTCCCACCGTGAGACAGACACAGTTCCGATGGGAGAAAATAGTATAGAAGCCGAAAGCAGAACTGTGTTAAGTTGGAAGGCCCTACGATAAGGCACGGACACCCACGGCTCAGCTAACCGTTAGGACCACCCCCAGCCCATGTTAAAAGCTAGAGCCTTAGCGTGAGACTCTTTCGCATCTCTGTTACGTCAGGACCACCCCCCAGTCGATGTTAAAAGATAGAACCCTCCAGAAGAGCAGTATAGATCTTACTATAACGCTAAAAGGACCACACGAGCTGCAAGTTTTAGCGTGAGACTTTTTCGCGTCTCTGTTACGTTGCAAACTTTAAAAGCATTGCCCCATCACGAAAAGAATAACGTTTCTCATTTTTGTAGGCGGAGCTTAAGGTTAACATTGAGACCCTGACTGGTCAGATGAAAACACAGCCAGATAGTTTTTTTTAAACCAAATTCCGTAAATTGTAGTAAGGAGAAGTTAGGAAAGAGTTGCTGCTGAGACAGTGAGGTGAGCGGAGCTGTGCTGCCCGGTGCCCCCTGACGAACACTGACAAGGTAATGATCGCACACGATGCCGCATAACAGCGCATAAACCTTCACTCAGAACTGCAGAAGTCTCATCTGTTACACCCCCTTTTTGCGTAATGCTAGTGTCGATCGTCAATTAAAGCTCGTGGTGTTCACATTTGCCATTTGAAGTAAAAATCTGAAACGCGATTAATTTTCTGTTATATAGTTATTGAGAAGCCACATCAGCCACTGTAATTTACGACAAGTTAGATAAGTAATTAAAGATAATTGAGGGTCACTGTAGACCATTTTGATAGTTTTCTGTTTTGTAAAACTTAATTTAAACCTAGATTATAGATGTGATATGGCATAGGTCATCCTTCGATCCATTGTAGAACTTGGAAACCCATTCAGGGAATATTCGTTCACATTTTTGTTGAACGCAGTTGGTTTTTACCATCATGTATTAAAACATATTCTTTTATCAATAGTGCAATTTATAAACGGTGTTTTATGAGTAGAATAAAGTTTCCAATGGCAAACTTAACTGCTTTTTCGACGTTATTTTACCAGCTAACTAAAAATAGGAAAACCTTGAACCCCTTCCACTAAATTTAGTTAGTATTAAGATTATTTTATAGGGAGTGCAGTGGGGCTGACGCTGAGACCATTTACCATTTGACGCTCAGAGCGTCGTTGCGCGAAAGTGATAGGGGGACACGATATAGAACAATCAGACACCACCCAGAATGTTAGATATGTTCGCTTGTTGCCATGGGAAGTGACACGACTTTGCAGAAAATCATCTATTCCCCTATCTGAAAACTTAAAAAAACCAGTAAATGGCGATTATGTGGAAGGGGAGAATTAGCGCCTCTAGAGTCTTGTGATTGTGGTGCGGGACTGTGGTCTCGTAAGGGACTTCTAGTCGAAGCTCTGGCATGTGTGGTTGGTACTTGGGACTTGTCCCGAGACTTTCGTGTAGTTTGGACTGGGGAGTCTGTGGTGCAGTTCTTAATCTACCGACATTGTGACTTCAAACGTCTCGGACTTCTCGTTTGCCGAGGGCACACTTATTCGTTTTTGGTCTACCAGTCTTAACGTTTGGTATCCTTGTGCGCTCGGTCGTATTTTAAGGTGGCATCATTTTGAGTCACATTACAACTAGCACTCCGGAAAGAAGACCCTTTAATAGTATAAACATCGAGACAGAAAACCATAAACGATACTAACATCGGCTAGGGATCTTAATTTGTAGCAGAATATCTGCACGTTGTGCGATAGTGAAGCGGACGGAGACGAGAGGCTGGCAGGAGAACGGGAAAGACACAAGCGAAGCAGGCAGGCCTGAGAGCTGAAGACAACAGCGTCCTTAAGCTCCTGGAAACTCCAGGTAGGTGGACCGAGGCTTAACGGGAGCCACATGGCCGAGGACAAGGAGAAGACACTGGGGCTCGCCCACAAAACACGTGGTGGCGTGTAGGTGGTTTTCCCAACGGCCGGAGCGGAAGCTTCTGGAACAGTCTGGAAGCTTCTAGAAGCTTCGGTCGGTTGCAAAACTGAGATCGGTCCGCGCTCGGAACCGAAAGCCTTCCAGCAAAATGATTGGCCACGCACATTAAGGGGGGAAGAAAAAAGAACAGGAGCTACGAAAAAGCTAGCGACGGTGGAACACTTGTTCCTGGGGCGTCAAGGAGAGAGATTGGTCCTGGAGAGGCGTGCGACCTCGTTACTGGGACAGAGCACTTGTAGCGAGAGCCTGAGGATCGTTTGGTGTTCCACGGCAGACGTGGAGGTGCCTACGGAAGCTTCTGGTGAGGTAGAATTTATGTTATCTCGCTGAGGCTTGTTGTACCTTTGCAACGATAAGCGTTAGATCACTGTAGTTGTCGTGCATTCGCAATGGCGGTTAGGGAAGTAAAGTGAATTGCTGATCACGTGTCTATTTCGTTCTATGGTTAGGCTTCACGTTGCTAGTTGCGAGTATAGTTCTAAATATAATTGCAATTGCCAGAGCTGATGTCAGTACTCCGCGCTTGAATTAACGACCGTGAATATATCACAGGACAGTGCCAGACAAAGCGATTACCAAATGTGAACAGGCAGAACTAAAATGTTGCTCGTACTGTGTAATCTTGCAATAGAGTAAATTGCAGATGAGTAAAAAATTTAACACTACTGAGTGTATCATTTCATAGCTAGTACTTTCCTTTGTCATTTTATTATCTCCTTATTTTTATATTTCATGTTTGCAACCATCCGGTGGAGGCAGTGTTTCTAGGTCAGCACATCTGAACATTCTAGCATATACTGAGGATATGGTTAGAAACCAACCAGATTTGCATACGACTAGTTGATGTCACATACAGAGCAAAGGATAAGCTTACCCTTATGGCGAGCGTGTAAGTGTCAGGGTGACAATTTAGCGTTATAAAATCAGTTGCGCAAAATTTTCCACTTATACGTTTATATCAGCAGAAAAGAGCAAAACACAAGCGGTAGCTTACAGTTTAAGTGAGCCTAATTGGTCCTTGGGACGACCAGCGAACTGGTGTGTCACAAACTGAAATCTACCGTGATTTCAAGGCTCTGGCAGAGAGTAAATTTCGATCCGTGTGCCAGATCGCCAGACCGTGAGATTTTTTCATTTCTTTCGTCACCGCGATTGATTCACAGGTGCCGCCGCCACGTCTCACCTCCTCCGCCGCACACATCTCGCCAACTCCATGTTACGCCGCCACACGAAGTAAACAGGGGAACACATGCCAGGCTGCCGTCCTGGCAATCAAAAACGAGCTCGCCGCCTGGGCCATTGCAAGTGTAAAGCTTGAGGGGCAACTCGAAGAGTTGGAAAAAGAGAACAATAGATTAAGGCAGCAACCAACCAAAACCTGGGCTGCAGTGGCCGTGCAAGCAGTCACAAAACCACAAACCACGAAGGAAACAATTGCAAAGGTCTCAAAAAGACCGGACACGGCGGTCTTCTTAAGACCCCTGCCCGGACAGATAGTCAAAAAAGTGCAAGAAATATTTACCACCACCATTGACCCTGCTAAAGACAAAATCAAAATTAACAAAGTCAAGGCAACCAAATGTAGTAGTAGTTGATGAGGCAACTGAGGAAGACAGAGACAAGATTATAAACATCACCAAACTTAATACAGCAGTAGTATGTGAACCACCGAAAAAGCAGAAACCGCTGGTGATCCTTTACGACGTACCGGTAGCATTAACAGAAGTAGACATATATGAGACACTATACAATCAAAATTTTGAGGACATGGAATGGGAAACTTTCAAAAACGACTTTAAATTACGTTTCAGAACAGGGCCCCGGGAACGTGACGTCGTACATCACGTTCCTAGGTCTCTGGAAAGATGTGGCGCAGAATCACCACTATGGGGAGAGTCTACACAGGTTTCCATGCGATAAATGTGAGAGACTACCTAGTGGTTCCCAGATGCCACAACTGTGGCGACCTAGATCATGTACATAAGTATTCTCAGAGGAGGCCGGCCTGCTCCAGGTGTGGGGCAGAGGATCATACGAGGAAAAACTGCAGCAAAGCTGGAATCGGCATACCCTGTATAAAGAGAGGCAAAAAAGACATGCAGCACTACTGGCAGAAACTGCCCTACCTACAGGATGCTTGAGCAAAGACTCATAGCACGAATTGACTATGGTTGAGTCCCTAAATGGGAACAGGAAGCCCAAAAGAAAGTTTCCTAGCAAGAGGTTGAGGGATGCAATAAGGGCCAATAAGTTCAAAGAATTTATTCAGATCACCAGGCCACAACAGTACACAATTACAATGAAAGAAGCTTGTATCCAAACAGACCCTTGTGATCAGAATGATGCACCCTCCCCTCCGAATCGGGGACAAAGGTTGCACAAACATCAAGCACGACCACTTGGTCATCCTGTGGTGGGGGAATTATTACTGACAGAAGACCCAAAAGCAAAAAGTCAGGAAGAGTAAGTTCAAGTTAACATAATAAGTAGCACGAGTGCACCGACAAACACCAGTACACCAATAAGTCCACCTACCGAACGAGGGCTAGGAATAGATCCTGCTAAGATTTACCCCAACCTGAAGCACGCCTTACAGCTGTCTAGACTCGAAGAGCCGGCCACCCTCACAATAGCCTTAAGGCATGTGGTGCGTGTCGGCCATGAATATGGCACAGACATCATCTTCCCAGTGATGGAGGCTGTAGACAGAATACAGTTTAAGACAATGAATCTCCCCGCAGACTTCGGAGCCCTGCGAGACCTGGTTAAGAAAGTATTCGAAAGGCGAAACGAAAAGTTCGACCTTAATGAATTATACAATCAATCTGTCATTACTAACGGCAGAATAGCACATGACTGGCCCAAAAACTGGCCGGAGTCTCATATAAATACATATATCCCACGTGAGCCAGTTAAGAGTGGGACAGATAAACAAACATAACAGCAAACTGGTCCTGCAGGAACTCCGGAAAGTGGTGGAGGAGAAGAGTCTAGATGTACTCTGTATGCAGGAGCCATACTCCCTGGCTGGGCGGATCCCGTTCACCCCAGTCAACTGGCAACAAATCTATAGTGGAGCGGAACCAAGAGCCGCGGTCATGATCACAAACAAAGCATTGAGACCCACAGTATTAGCACAATTCTCGTATGAGCATTGCAACGTCGTGGAGCTTCATTCACCTACGGGAATGCTATACGTGGTGAGCATGTACTTCCAGTACGGAAGACAAATACACTAATTCCTGGATAAGCTTGTCCAAATAGCCACGACGTTGCGGGGACAAAAAATTCTTGTGACTGCAGACATCAATGCAAAATCCCCCCTGTGGTTCAGTGGTACTCAGGACGACCGAGGGGAAAAAGCTGTCGACACAATCATGTCACTACAATTAATGGTCGCTAACAAACAGGGAAACCCTCCCACCTACATTGGTGGGCGAGGACACGGAACGAACATTGACGTTACTCTGATAACGCCAAACCTCGCAACAACATTATCGCACTGGACAGTTTGGGATCAAATCATCACCAGTGATCATAACGTAATAACATTCACAATTGGAGACAGCGAGTGCCACTGGGACATGGGGTGGGAAACGCACCTCATCTACAACAAAACCGACTGGGACCGCCTGGCGAGGGAGTGTGACATTCCTGAATTGCTGGAGGGTGATGTCAACGTAGAAGAGTATGCCAGAGAACTTACAAATGCGATAACTAGGGCAGTGAAGGCAGCTGTACCAACCAGGAGGAGGGCCGTTGCGGCCTCCCCCTCACCGTGGTCAGCCGAACAGGGGCAAAAGCGCCAGGCAGTGAGGAGGGCGAGGAGGTATTACCAGCGGTGTGTCGTCTGGCATGACAAGCAGCGCTGGCTGCAGGTACACAGAGAAGCCAGGCCAGAGAACGCTTCCAACAGGAACTCAAGGCTGTCAGGATGAGGAGCTGGGAGAAGTATGTGCAAAGCCAATTGGCTACAGACCCCTGGGGGTTACCATACAAAATAGTATGGGAAACAATCAAATCACCTGTGGTGCTATCTACCATCAGGGACGGGGACCAGATGACGGAGACCTGGCAGGAAACTGTGGGGGTCCTACTCCGTGCCCTGCTACCTGACGATAGAGAGGAAGATGACTCTGATAAACAACAGAGAATAAGAAGAGAGAACCAACGGGTCTACGAAAACAACTGAGTGGTCTACCCCATCTTCGAAGAAGAGGTAAGCTCCCAAATAAAAGCTCTCAAAAAAGGCAAAGCTCCTGGCCCAGACGGCATTACTGCGGAAGTGATACAGTACCTCGCTCCCCAGCTGGTGGCACCTCTCACTCAGCTGTACAATGAGTGTTTACGGCTTCAGACATTCCCCTCAATATGGAAGAAGGCGAATGTAGTAATAATCAAAAAAGGCCCGGACAAAGACCCCAAAGAAGCCAGTCATACAGACCTATATGTCTACTGGACTTGTTGGGCAAGCTTTTTGAGAGGTTGCTGGCAGACAGGCTGGCTGCACACCGTGTCCTGTAAGGGAAGAGTGACAGACAATTCGGTTTTCGGACAGGGCGGTCGGTGTCCGATGCAATCGCCCTGGCTGCGGATGTCTGTGGCTCTGCCCCGCACAAGTACATAATCGGCATCATGGTGGACATCAGTGGCGCCTTTGTTAAACTGTGGTCGCCTTCTCTCTTCTCCTGTTTGCGGGAGAAGGAATGCCCAGGGCAGCTGTATGGCTGTCTTCAGAAGCTATTGTGAAGAAAGGGAGGTCTGACTATCAGCCCCTAGCGGCAAAGTCAGCAAGAAAATCACCAGGGGGTGTCCTCAGGGATCCGTCCTGGGGCCACTCTTTTGGGACATAAACATGGAACCACTCTTAGAAGAACTAAAGAGCAGTGAAGATGTGCTAGAGGTCATAGCTTAAGCAGACGACCTTCTCCTGCTGGTCGGCGGGCTCAGCCGCGAAGACCTAGAACAGAAAGTAGAAAGAGCTATCAAAATATTGACCACATGGTGCCATAAAACAAAAGTGACCATCGCACCTAACAAGTCAACCTACTTGTTGCTCAAAGGTCAACTTATAAGAAATCCCACCGTCAGAATAAATGGCCTGCCAGTACTCAGGCGCCGAGAAGCCCGGTATCTTGGTGTCATCGTCGAAGAGAGGTGGAACTATGCACCACACATTGACAAGGTAACACAAAGATCACTCACAGTACTAAACAACTTAATCGGAATAGGACACAAAAGATTCCACCTCCCACCTGATCTAATCAAACTGTATCATAACAGCATCCTCACATCTATAGTAGGCTACGGGTCAGCGGTCTGGGCACACAGGCTCACGAGGGTCATGCCTGCCATGGCCGTAAGAAGAGTGCAGAGAAATATGCTCCTACGGTCAGTAGATGCATATAGAACACCTCCAGGGGGGGGCACTTTTAGTACTTATGGGGTTATGTCCACTGGACATAAAAATCAGGGAACAGGCCTCCTGGTATTGGATAAAGAAGAATAGAAGAGAGAAAATTGAAGAAATTATGGGGGTGTATGTAGGGGATAAACAAGGTATTAGAATAAGGGGAATTGAATTATGGCAGGAACTCTGGGATAAAGATGAGACTGGCCGTAGAACACACGAGCTGCTTCCAAACATACAGGAACGCCTAAACTCACTCACATCAAACCCACTAAAGGCTTGCTGCACTTCCTTACAGGGCACGGAACCTACGCGACATATTTGTGTCGGTTCCTGAAAAGGGCCACATCAGCGTGTGACCGTGGAGCAGTGCAGGGCACTCCAGACCATGTGGTGTACGAGTGTCCCCTCTTCGACGATGTTGCACAACAATTTAGGGAACAACTGCCTAATAACGATACACACCACTTTCTCAGACACGAAAACACTTTCAACGTCTTGAATCATCTAGCAGACGTAATTTCAGACAAAGTCCTCAAAGAATATTTAAGAAATAATCAATAAATAAATACCAGATTCGTCACGTACACCCCCCCCCCCCCCCCTCGCCTGTTCCGCCGGGACGCGGACTTGGCCAGCTGCCTCACGGCTTGAACTCGCTAGGTTTTCGGAATAGGTTGGGAGGGGGGGGGCAGTACATCACCAACGAATCTACGTACCAATTATGACATTAGATATAAGGTTAGTAATAGGTTCAAACTAGGATAACAGAAATAGTATAGAACTGCAGCGACCATGTCATCGGCAGCCCAGTGCCAGGGGCACTCCCACTGGGATTAGCTCAGTGGGAATGGCCAACAATTAGGTTTGTATCTAAACTGGCACACTTTTAACGCTGCAGGTAGAGTAGTCATAATAATAACAACCATTTGTAAGTAGTATCCTAATTAACAGTAGCTAGATTCAAGGTAACACTAAAACAAAACAACAATATAGTATAGTATAGTAGATTAACCCCATAGCGGTGAAGGATCACAGTAGAAACCTGTAGTGTTAAACATAATAATAGCTGCAGATAGAACATTGTAATAGTTGAAGTAGGACCTACTAATGTATTTAGGCAGTAGGTTAAATTGTATCATGATAATGATCAATAAAGATTAAGAAAAACCAAGGGAACATACTGCCTCTCCGGAATTGTCAGGGCATACACGTCTCAATCGCCACTAGCTCTCAGCTGCATCTACCTATAGAAAGTCCTATAGATTTGATTAATCAAAGTCTGCTCAGCGCCAGATCAATTCAGCTTGGGTTATTCACATTTTTAGGACCAGAGTACTTGACTCACTGATCACCCTGTTAAACTGTCTTTGCCAACCAGGATCCACAAACTGGAGCATTAAATCACCTGTTACTTGTTTAGCATAGTTTATGTCTTTTTTGGGAAAATAAATGTTGTTAGTAGACTAAATTTTGCCAACATTCTCAATCAATTTAATAGTACAAACCAGTAACCTTTCAAGTCTCCTCTGAAATGTTATTAGTGCTGTTTCCGATAGCGATATTATTATTATGATGACTGGTTTTATTATATTTTTTGGTTGCGATCTTTCACGGAATATATCAATAGCTAAAACTCAAAAAACTTTTGTGTTTATAATCATAATTTCTGATCCCGTTGAGCAAATAGGAAGTATGAACATTTCCTTTCAGTGAAAATTAGGTTTCAACTCTTGTAAACGGCCAAGATAGGTGAAAAAAACCCACAGACAATTTTAATGTCTTTTCATAACCACGTATGGACTACGGGTTTTTTACTCCCTGCCCCACACTGTGCTAGTAATCGAAGATACAATGAGAATGGTGTGCTATGCGAACTTTGTTGCAAGTCACCTGCGTCCCTTCTTGATGTCTTCCCTGTTGGTGATAACTTCTTCTGGCAGGATGACTGTTCATGTCACAGTTCCAGAATCGTGCTGTAGTCTTTTGAGGAGCATGTCAGTGAAGTCATATTGTTGTCTTGGGCACGATATTATGTAGTTTCATCTGAACCCAATGGAACACATCTGGGATCCTATAGAGCGCCAGCCAGCCCCACACCCGGGAACCAACGGCCCTTAATTCATTGGAAGAGCATGAGCAAAGACATTTCGTGCACATATCTCAGGAAAACTACCAAGGCTTCACCGAATTCATGACATACAGAATCGCTGCTGTAATGTATTACAAAGCTAGATCAAAATGGCTTTACGTAGGTGATCATAACGTTATAAGTTATGAGTGTGTTTCATAAACATTTCCAACTTTGAAATTAGTAGTTAAGAGGAAAAGTGAACAAAACCCTTGGCTATTACATCGAAAAGTCTTTTGTAAGTAGAAACATAAGGCCATGAAATATTGCTCTAATATATTCAATTACGCAGACTTTCCAGGTATAATGGCCTGATGACACTCATTCCGAAAATGCAGATGGATAATGTAGTCATCTTGACTCAATATTTCAATAGAGCAAGTGGCCTCTACCTGCAGATGCGTACGCTGAAGCACAGTCTCGTCGGAACTGTTTCCAACACGATCGACGACTTCTTTGTACACCTCGGCGGGCTCACCACATATGTGCGAGCAACAGTGTTTCTGCCCTCAAGCCCAAGTGAACTAGTGGCGCACTGGTGTAAGAAATAGGCAAACCGAAATATCGGTAGTGAAACCCTAATTAAAAGACTTCGGTGGTCGAAATTAAGACCGTTGTTGTTTAATATCAGACAAAAATGGACTCCACGTCTTATTTAAAGGTAAGTCCTTATCCCTATTAATAAAATCATCAACTAATCGAATTTCAAAGCATTGCTTATGTTGCTCAGTAAGAGTACTGCTACTGTGGATTTCTCTGACTGGATCAAACGAGCGTGACGGTGGTGGTCTACACATCGGTCCTAAACAGTATGGACAGTTTGGCCAATATTCGTCATTCTACAATGAAAAAGAAACCATTAGATGATACTTGTAAATATGTTGCTTTTTTAACTTTTTCTGGACGTATGTTATGGAAAGTTTCATTAATTTTAAGAAGATATGACACGAAAAGTGTGTTTCTGCCACCTCTAAAAGATGACATGGGACTGAGGGTTATCGGATGGCTTTTTATATTGACCAAACTATCCGTACTATTCAGGACTAATGTGTAGAGCACCATCGTTACACTCGTTTGCTCCAGCCAGAGATAACCTCAATGGCAGAATTCTGGTTTCATGAGTGACGTAATATGTTTTCTAATGAGACGCAAATGATCGCTCCTGCTTTCCGCTACTGGGATCGTGTTCTAAAGGAATCTTTTGAAATTCGATTATCTTATAATACTACTAACAGAGATAAGAGTCTCTCTGTAATGTGGAATCCAATTTTATGTGATATTAGACAACGATGATCTTCATTTCGGCCAGCTGATTCTTTTAATTATTGCTCTGCTAACAATATATTACTATTCACCGGTGAGTTACCAGTTGACTTACGCTTGAGGGCAGAAGCGTTGCTGCTCACGCACACACGGACGGCCGAACCGCAGTGTAGAAAGGAGCCACTGATTCTGTTGGAAACTCAGTTGCGGCATACTCACGTGAACATGGTGACCCGTTGATCGGTTGAAATATTATGTCAAAATGACTACATTGCGTACCCGAAAGGAGTATCGTTTGCTTCAATACGGTTTAGCATCTGAAATTTAGACGTTTGAGTCATTTTTCATGTCTATGGCACAGACAGTCGTTAATTTCGATTTTTCGAAAGAAGACTGAAAGCGATCGAAATTCTGGCGCCGTCAAAACTATCGCATAGAGGTACCAATCCAAGATAACTAGGGCAGAGGGAGTTATAGTTTGAATATTGTAATTACAGTAAAAACTCGATTAACCGTCACCGCTGTAACAGCATAATAATACTGTAATAACAGAATGCTCTAAGATGCAGTGACGCGTTCGCTTTGTTTATTTACTGTATTTTAGTGAGAAGGGAATGTACCCGCTCGCCGTAGAATGGTACATAAAATATGACTTTCAGTTGAAGTGCTAACACATCTCCCTCTTTTCCTATCTTTGTCTCACTTGTGAGTCAACAATCACCACTGGATCGGTTTCCAGGTGTGGCAAGAAGACTGTAATTGTGGCAATGTATCTAGCGGGCTGTGCCGTGTTACGTGTTTTCCACTTGAATAAGCTTTATTGACTAATATTTTACACTACCATATTTAGTGCAGGTGTGTGTGAAACAGTGACTTGATAAACTGTCTGAAAAACGTAAACGTGTTGCCTTAGGACTTAATCAAAAACTTGACATTGTAAAACGCTTAAGAAAGGGCGAAAATGCGACAAGTGTAGCGCTGATTTATGGTCTTGGAAGAACAACAGTTAACGATATAAAACGTGATGCCGATAAAATTAAACAACATGTGTCAACAATGCAGAGCATGGATGGAGATGTGCGAACAAGAAAGACAATGAAACCACCAATATATGATGAATTGGACCCTGCAATGTACCGATGGTTGATACAAGCAAGAAGTCAGTTGATTCCACTTTCAGGGCCTGTAATAATGGCCAAGGCTGTTGAAATCAACAACAAACTTGATGGTGACTCGTCTTTGAAAGCAAGTATCGGATGGCTCGATAACTTTAAATTCCGTCATAGCACTCGCCAACTTGATATCAGTGGAGAAAAACTCAGCGCGGATAGCTCTGTAATTGCTGAGTTCCGGGAACAATTTAAAGAAAAATGGCTGAATTTAATCTTGTTAGGGAGCAAGTTTACAATTGTGATGAAACTGGGCTTCATTGGAAGGCTTTACCACAAAAGACATTAGCATCACTCTCTGAAAAAGCTGCCCCAGGTTTCAAACTACAAAAAGATCGCATCACTGGTATGGTTTGCGCAAATGCGACCGGCAATCATAGGCTACCCCTACTTGTGATTGGGAAATCAAGAAAACCTCGTGTATTCAAGAATTTGAATGCTCTCCCTGCACAGTACTACCCCCAGAAGAGTGCTTAGATGGATCAATCAATTTTTTCTGACTGGTTTCACAAACAATTTGTACCTCAAGTTAGAGAACATTTGGCTGAAAAAAAAGTTGCCACAGAAAGCGCTATTGCTATTAGACAATGCCGCAACGCACCCTTGGAGTGATATGTCAGTGTCAAATCTCAAGAACGACTGGAATAAACATTGGCCTCAACCTAGAGGTGAAGAATCGGAGGAACCTGAGTGTGTGACAGTTGACGAGATGGTCAATTTGTGTAATAATTTACAAATCAGCACAAATTTGACGTCAGAAGAAGTATCAGAGTGGTTAGAGTGTGACAAAGTGGACGGGGGTTTTCAAATTTTGAGTGATGACGAAATTGTTGCCAGCGTAAGTGCCAGCAAAGAAGAAGAAGAAGGGACTGATGAAGACGAGTGCTCAAACCACGAAGAAAAACAAACTATTAGTCATTCAGAGGCCGAAACAATGCTGGCCAAGTGTATAGAATGGTTTGAAAGTCAAGAAGATGCTAATGCAACGCAGGCACTGCTGCTCCGAAAAATACGAAATAATGCCGCGGTGAAAGAAATTAACTGACTATTTCCAAGCTAGATAAACTATTTCACCTGTAAGTTTATAGTACAGTACAGTACTGTACATTACGTATTTTGCAACTTTTGTAGCTACTGTACGGATGTTTTTATCATGTAATAAATAGTTTTATTTGCTATTATAATGGTGTTTAGTTTGTTTTCGCTCCGAAATGTTATTATATCACTGTGAGAATGATATGAGTCTATACATAAAATAATTGAATGAGGTTATGTTTTGGAGGAATGCAATGTTTCTGTTATCCGTCTATTCGCTCAACCGTCACAACGACGGTCCCGAAGATGACGATTAATCGAGTTTCCACTGTATGTACACTCCTGGAAATTGAAATAAGAACACCGTGAGTTCATTGTCCCAGAAAGGGGAAACTTTATTGACACATTCCTGGGGTCAGAGACATCACATCATCACACTGACAGAACCACAGACACATAGGCACAGGCAACAGAGCATGCACAATGTCGGCACTAGTACAGTGTATATCCACCTTTCGCAGCAATGCAGGCTGCTATTCTCCCATGGAGACGATCGTAGAGATGCTGGATGTAGTCCTGTGGAACGGCTTGCCATGCCATTTCCACCTGGCGCCTCAGTTGGACCAGCGTTCGAGCTGGACGTGCAGACCGCGTGAGACGATGCTTCATCCAGTCCCAAACATGCTCAATGGGGGACAGATCCGGAGATCTTGCTGGCCAGGGTAGTTAAATTACACCTTCTAGAGCACGTTGGGTGGCACGGGATACATGCGGACGTGCATTGTCCTGTTGGAACAGCAAGTTCCCTTGCCGGTCTAGGAATGGTAGAACGATGGGTTCGATGACGGTTTGGATGTACCGTGCACTATTCAGTGTCCCCTCGACGATCACCAGAGGTGTACGGTCAGTGTAGGAGATCGCTCCCCACACCATGATGCCGGGTGTTTGCCCTGTGTGCCTCGGTCGTATGCAGTCCTGATTGTGGCGCTCACCTGCACGGCGCCAAACACGCATACGACCATCATTGGCACCAAGGCAGCAGCGACTCTCATCGTTGAAGACGACACGTCTCCATTCGTCCCTCCATTCACGCCTGTCGCGACACCACTGGAGGCGGGCTGCACGATGTTGGGGCGTGAGCGGAAGACGGCCTAACGGTGTGCGGGACCGTAGCCCAGCTTCATGGAGACGGTTGCCTATACCCCAGGAGCAACAGTGTCCCTAATTTGCTGGAAGTGGCGGTGCGGTCCCCTGCGGCATTGCGTAGGATCCTACGGTCTTGGCGTGCATCCGTGCGTCACTGCGGTCCGGTCCCAGGTCGACGGGCACGTGCACCTTCCGGCGACCACTGGCGACAACATCGATGTACTGTGGAGACCTCACGCCCCACGTGTTGAGCAATTCGGCGGTACGTCCACCTGGCCTCCCACATGCCCACTATACGCCCTCGCTCAAAGTCCGTCAACTGCACATACGGTTCACGTCCACGCTGTCGCGGCATGCTACCAGTGTTAAAGACTGCGATGGAGCGCCGTATGCCACGGCAAACTGGCTGACACTGACGGCGGCGGTGCACAAATGCTGCGCAGCTAGCGCCATTCGACGGCCAACACCGCGGTTCCTGGTGTGTCCGCTGTGCCGTGCGTGTGATCATTGCTTGTACAGCCCTCTCGCATTGTCCGGAGCAAGTATGGTGGGTCTGACACACAGGTGTCAATGTGTTCTTTTTTCCATTTCCAGGAGTGTATAAATGTATATAGTTTGCATCAGTTATACACACATGAAGAATTTTGCACAGGGCATGCTAGCGAGGAGACCTATATCAAATCAGACTACAATGAAGATCACAAGAACAGTCACTCACATTCTTACTGAAGTTAGAGTTGTACAAACTGTATTGTTAGCTAAAATATATACGAAATAAATTTAAACAAAACCTTGAAGTGAGTTTCAGGATAAGATTTGATTTTTATGCCAAGTGCAAGGGTTTGGCGCGTTGGCAACAAGCGTCAGGTACGTCTCACCATGCACCAGAGCCGCGGCCCGGGCTGCTTTTCGCAGAGGCCGGCAGCTCTCGCCGCAGCCCGTGGTGGCGCCACCAGCTGCGGCGTCGGTAGGCCCCCGTCGGTCGCCGTCGACATACTGCGGCCCATGCACCGGTCTGCAGACTCTGCAAAGCCACAGACGAGACCGTGATGTTGACAGGCAGGACGGGAACAAGCGTGTGGGGGTACAGCTTGGTGGAAAATACTACACAATCTCGGCCAATGTGGTATGTGACTATCATCAGAATACATCGTACAATGCTGGTCCAGTACCAGTACAGGTCAATATATAATACTATAGATAATGATGTACTTAAAAGTAGAAACAGTCCAAAATAAATATTTAAATATGAAGAAAAAAAGTAGCTAATACACGAGAATAGGAAGTGTTGACAAAGATAGGAGTATATTATTGCTCAGAAAGAGCCAAAAGATACAGACTTCAGAGCAGACGATGACGTGGAGCACAAATATATAAAACTCACAATCATTGCTGAATACGCCTTAGAGCAGTATATGCCGAGCAAAGTTTTACTGGAAAAGAGACACCCACTGGAATTGAACAGTCGTGTTAGGAACTTGCTGCGAATCGAAAGATAGTTTCATCACAGATTTAAACAAAGTGAAAGCCTAATTGACAAACAACAGGTGAACTAGGTCAAAATGAGCATGAGAAACATGCGAGAAGTGTTCAATGAATTTTAGAGTATAGTTTCGCCAGCCGATCTCAGTAAAAATGCCGGGAACTTTGGTCTTAGGTAAAGTTACTAAGAGGTTAGATTTATCGTTCAAAGCTCACACTGACGCCGAAGCAGATGATGAAAGAGGGCATGCCGCAATACTGAATTCGGCCCTCCGATACACTTTCACTGAGGTCCCTCCTATCAATCATCTCATAATTCCGAAACTGCAGATACCGTCGCAGAGTGCAAGTAAAATTGCTCACTAGTGGAAAGGAATTTGGACCAGATGACTTACTTGTGATGTTCGAGGAGATTATCCGAAAGAACTTGCTCCTCTTGTAGCGTAATCTCAGCTCTACAGTGTTTCATGACTAACTTATCTTTACTGAAAACCATTACTCACTACTAATAGACAGTCGGTTCTGCATGTGAGCATATTTAGGTTTTAACGACGATTAACTGCCTTGGCTTCATGTTATAAGAATTAAATTCTATGAAATGAAATGTATCGGCTGATGGCGATGAAACAGATAAAGATGCAGTGACAAGAAATTAAATAACTGAAAACCGTTTGGAAATGTTGACCTACACTGCAATGAATATAACGCAAGGAATAAAAATTAATATCAAATCTGCTCTTCACGAACATTTTACTTAAATTTGAGGCTAACTCAGACAGGTTAAATGGTCAAGTGAATGCCTGGTAAAAGTAGGTCTGGGTTCAAGTCTCTGTCTATTACTTCACTTGCGATGAAATAGTACACTGAGGTAACAGAAGTCATCGGATAGAGATAGTCGCATTTATAGATGGCAGTAGTATCGCGTACACAAGGTACTAACGGGAAGTCAGTCCATCGGCATAGCTGTCATTTAACTCATGTGATTCAAGTGAAAAGGTTTAAGACGTAATTATGGCCCCAACGATGGGAATTAACAGACTTTCAGTGCTAAATGTAGTTGGAGCAAGACATGTGGAATATTCCATTTCGTAAATCGCTAGGGAATTCAGTATCCCGTGACCAACAGTGTCAAGAGTGTACGGGCAATACAAAATTCCGGGCATTATGTCTCCCCATCGACAACACAGTGACCAACGGACTTCACTTAACGACCGAGAGCAGCGGCATTTGCGCAGAGTTGTCTGTGCTAACATTCAAGCAACACTGCGTGAAAAACTGTAGAAATCAATGTGCGCCGTACGACGAACGAATCCGACAGGAAAGTGCGGTGAAATATGGCGTTAATGTACTGCCACAACAGACGACCGAAGCGAGTCCGTTTGCTGTTAGCTCGATGTCGCCTGCACCGCCTCTCCTGGGCTCGTGACCATGTCGATTTGGACCGTAGATGACTGCAAATGGAAATTTGGAAATTTGTGGTAAGGTCTTATGGGACCAAACTGCTGAGGTCATCGGTCCTTAAGCTTACGGACTACTTAATCTAACTTAAACTAATTTACGCTATGGACAACACACATTGATTTTTGATCAAAGCTTGTAAGGCCTGTTGGTCGATCTTCATCCACAGTTCATTGAATACTCAATACAGTCATTACATGCATTGACAAAAAATGATAGTGCATTGAGAATGGCTAGTTTCTAGCTGAAATCTAGATCTGCCTATAAAAAATTTCAAAAGACCGACCTATAGTAGAAATCTATTATTAGACTACAATTCTTGCCTTTTTACATGGATGATTATCCTCGTGGAAGATGCCATCGCCATCGGGGTAGGCATCATTCACAAAGAGATGCCGATTGTCCATATTAGTGAAAAATAGTTTGCAGCTGTCATAGTGCCTTCTATTTCTATCAAAGCTCCAATGGAAGTCCAGGCATATGTCCTCCATACCATAATACAGCCCCTACAGGTCTGTGTTCACAACACGATGTGTACGCTTGTAAGGTGGGTATGTAATTTTGACTTTTGTAAGTTATCACTGTGCACATCAGAGAGACAGCAAGTTATTTTACCGTTAAACAACCTTTGGTCTTGTTGTGGCATAGTCTTTGCCTCTGTACAGTCTGATAATTTCTTAGTTGAAGTGTGGTAGGCGATGGAAGTGTTGAGGAGTGCTATTACTTGTGATTGTATCTGTTAAATAAAGAAAGATCTATTGTAAGGGAGAGCAAGGATGGATCTTTATAAGAACATAAATTTTGAATAATGCCATTTCTTTTGGGGACAAGAAGTTTGTTGTATGATTTCAGCATTGTGCAGTTAGTTTTTCGGAATGGTTATTATCAGCTAGTTAACTTCGTTCACTTGCTCAGAGCTGAGAGAATGACTACCCCATGTTCCTGTCATATATTAAAATACCAAATGAATAAGCTGTTTGGTTTTCATAGAAATTCTCTGTTAACACTGCACCCTTTATAAATCATTGTTCACTTTGTTAAGCATAGTATTGTTCAGACCAATGTCATGTGTGAAGATCACGCCAAGTTCTGTTCTGTCTTTTCTAATACATAATTCATCCAAAATCGTTGTCTTGGAATATGTTTCATAGGAATATTTACTCTCACCATCCCACTGTTTAAAGAACGTTCATCACTATGCATTACCTCATTGTACCATGTAATATGCTACAATTCGAATACTGTTTGTTTATTTAAAATCAGAAATCTAGCTTAGCTGCTGCCTGCTTGCTGTTTCATGTTGTGCTTTCGAGAAATCTGCAACACATTTAATATCAAGACAACTTGTATTCAGGCCAGTTATAGTTCACTTCAAATTAGGTTCTGTTTAGTCAAAGATTAGCATACGATTTTAAATCGGATAACGGATTGTGAGTACATACTTTTGTTAATCTAGACTTGTTATAAAGCGGGATAAATTTCGTACAGAAACACGTAGGGTGAAATTACATATGTCGATATATTCTGCCGGGATAGTTCGTCGGTTCTTTTGGTAATACGTACTAAGATTGCGTTGGCTTAGTCGAAAGCAAAAAAAATAATACTGCACAGATTTTACTAATGTTATACTTCAGCTAATTCATTTAAAATTTTTTGTCGTGCCACGATAGTCTAATAGTACAGATTCTGTGTGGATTTCATTCATTGTTAAGTATTTGCGTGAACGATAGTACAATTTTGTTTGTTTGTTTGGTCATCGTAGTAATTTTTTTTTGCAAGAAACAGTATTTCGCCGTGTTTGGTACAGGACAACAGAGAGGGTGTTACAAAGCAACGTTCTATAAACCACCCTGAGCAATTCTGAACTATCATTACTTCACACGAAACTGCAGGAAACTGCGCGGATCCACAATCATTAACCAATTTAGGGAAAAATAATGAAACAGAACAGACCATGGGCAATGAACACGAAAACTCTGTAGTTGAGTCGATCGGCCATAAGTAGCCACTGTCTAGCGAAAGCTTACATAATTCGCCACAGTCGTGCGAAATTTTGCAACTAGTAGAAGATACGTCAGCATCATGTTTTGGATCAATCTCTTTTGAGCGACCACAACCGACATCATCTTCAATAAACAATTATAAAAAACCACATTGCGCGAATCCGACAAGTTTTCTGGAATAAATTAGTCAGGCAATTAAAAAAACGCAAGATGAAATAAGCTAGGAAATCGACGAATAATTGGAAGAAAACAGTAAATCACTTAGGGAAGAAATAAAAAAAAAATCACAAAATGAGAACAGAAAATCGCAGGAAGAAATGAAACTGAAAATACAAAATTTACTAGTTGATATTAGGGAAGAAATGAAAAATGACATTCAACCAATAATTAGCAGTTTTGCAACTAGACTACGTAACTTTGAAACCGAGGACGAAAACATGAAATTGAAGTTGCTTAATGACAGGGACGAATTGTTAGTTAAAATCAACACTGTAGTTCTGAGTTTGGTACTTACAGAGACAAGAGAACAGAACGAACAGTTTAACATAACGGCCAAAGATATTAGCGAATAAGTGGAAACTTTGAGATTAAATTCAGAAGAACAAAAAGAATAGTTAAACAAAATTAACGAAAATGTTGATGACCTGACAACCAAAATGGCGAAATGCTAAACGACTTCGAAATTTCATCTACATTCCTAATAAGAACAAATAACTTCTAATAAACTAAACATTGACAGTATTTATTAAACCAGCTGTAGAGGATACATCGGTTATTCGCAGGGTGTTTTTCACTTCAGAAATATTTTTTGGCTATATATAGCAATGATAATACAGATACATAACATTTTCTACGACATTTGGTGTGATATACAAGATGTTGGGATGGTAAATGTGTTGTCTGGAAAGAAGAGTAATAGGTATTATGATGTAATAAGTTTTACAGGATCTATTGTGAGGTGGTGAAGTTGTGTGTACTGAAGTGAAATATTCACAATTAGAGCTCTGAGATATTGTTTGTGTGGACATAATTGGCAAAACAAATCTGAGACTTGTTATTTGAAGTGTATATTGACACAAAGACAGCAAATATGATTAATTTTAATATACAATAATGAAATTTATGTTGAAGAAGTATGCAAGAATATCATTATAAGATTTATGATGCATGCTGTAATAGACTGAGGCAGTGATTACCATGATTAATGTAGAGAAACAATAAGTGAGTAATGGTTAGGGGATTGGGAACCCGTTTCTTGTTATAGTCAGCTTTTATGCCATGTGGATGCGTTTCATGTTTACAAGTGTGAAATGTAAGTCACTGAAAAACTGCGATAATAGTGAGTGAAGGCAATGCGACTTGAGACAACACAATTATTTCTTTGGTGTGAAGTTTATGATTATCTGATGCAAATTGTTCCACCTTTTTTCAAACATACAGTTTCATTTTTCATTGGAACAGCACAACGTGTAACAGTTGTGTAGATTCTTACAGAAATTCGAGAATGTACTTTTTTGACTCTATTTGTGCACGAAAAATGTTTTGCAAAGATTAGGCTGAGCATTAACTCCTATTCTCTTCTGTGACACACTATTTTATCATATGATATTTCACTGAGCTTTTCGTGACTTGTGTTTGTTGTAGTGTCTATTTTCTTATTTATAATTATAAGTGAAATATTTTTCTGAATTTAGTGTAGCTACTTGCACATCAAATTTAACTTCTACTTAATTCTGTAATACTAACCTTCCTTTTCTATGGCTCACAATCTTTATATATGTGTGAAACGACTGTCCATCAGTGAATTTGTTTGGGAAATTTTGGAAGTGAAGAAGAAATTCATGACTCACAAGGTGTGACATTGATAGACAATACACTTAGAATGAGGAAAAAGAACAATTAGAGAAAAGAGATGCAGGAAGTATGTGAAGATTGTTTTTTACTTTTCAGCTTTATTATTTTTGCCATGGCCTAGGATAATATTCTTTATATATATATTTTCTCTTAACATGTGAGACATTCAGGACTAACTTCGTTCTTGTATTTGCATGTGATGTAACATAAACACATGTATCGCTTTAGCTTGAGGAATTATCGGGATGAATTTGCCTCTTACGCCTATGTCATTTATTGAGTTCCTTTATCTTTATTTATTTAATTATTTATTTAATCGAATGAGGCAATGATTATGATGATTGATGTAGAGAAAGAGTAAGTGAGTAATTATTAGGGGATTGGGACCTTGTTTCTTGTTACAGTTAATTTTTATGCCATGTGGATTCATTTTATCTGCTTGCATATTACCTGTATAAATTATTACTATAAGATTTAGCGAAGTGAGTATAATAATTATGTAGTGAACTCTCACTAGACATGAAAGATTTACAAGAATTCATGAAGGATGTGTAAGGAGTAAGCAAAGAGAAAAAGATGACAAAAGAAATCATACAACATGTATTTGAGCAAAGAAATGGGTACATAGATGAATTTGGGATGAAATGATTCTATAGGGTAAATATAAGAAGAAATATGGTTAGGTAGGGCAAAAACTACAAACGTTTAGGTAGGGCAATGGAGATAAATCACACACATCAAAAAAGTTCTGCATCATGCCGATACCCAGAACATCTGAAGATAGCCTTTTACTATGGATATTGTATCACAGACACAATCCCTTTGACTGTTCAGAGACGTCACTAAACCCGCCCAAAGATGTAAACAACCATGCATGAGCAGCGCGTATTAGAGGGAAGTGGGCCGACAGCCGATCAGTTCCAGTCATTCCACAAGGAAGGAGGTACAAGGCTCGTGTTGTCTATAGTTCAACCATGCCTAGAGGGTCAATGCAGCGGTTCGGTCGCGTCCGCATTGTTACTTTCTACTAGGAACGGCTCTCAATAAGCAAGAGGATGTGCTACTGGGTACTA
This sequence comes from Schistocerca gregaria, assembly GCF_023897955.1. NCBI lineage: Eukaryota > Metazoa > Arthropoda > Insecta > Orthoptera > Acrididae > Schistocerca > Schistocerca gregaria. The sequence continues at coordinate 707,126,544 of NC_064922.1, read as the reverse complement.
GAGGTACTGGTGTGTACAGCAATCTGGGCCACCACATATGATGGTCTCGTTGTATGCTAGTACAACATATAATGTGTGGTTTTCGTTAGCAATAGAAAGGGCGGAAATGATGTTTATGTTGATCTCTATTCCAATGTTCTGTACAGGTTTCGGAACTCTCGGAACCGAGGTGATGCAAAAATTCTTTTGATGTGTGTATATGGACTTACAACAATGTATGAAATAAATTTACAGAAAGAAGTAAAGAGATACAGTGAACAGTTGTATTTGTTGGAAGTTTGATAAAATTATGGGTAAAATGATTAAGAGGCGCACAAACTGAAGGATGAAATATAACTAAATGTTAGGTATAATAATAGACTGACATTCGACTGACTTTATAAAGTAATCAGTGATATGAACCTTGGTTACCCTCTAATCCATGTTTTTCCTAATTATATGTTTGTGTTCTTTTTATCTGTGCATTCAAGACGGCTATCCTCATGTGCTTATTTCTCGTGTGTGATCAGTATTCTTGTGTGTTTCCCTCTACCTTACTCCCTATATGTTTGCAGCCGACTTTTATAAGGAACTGTTGGACACTACAAGATGGCTGGTCAATGGAACAGTCTGCTTCAAGCAGATACTATTACGTATTTTACTGCTTGTACATGTGTGGGGCTGTCAGCTGAAACGTGTGCTTAGTCTCATTGAGTCTACTTCCACATAACTTCCCACAACGGTGACATAACTGCAACGAGCTGGACAAAATTTGGTGTGACAAGGGCACTCTACTCATTCCTCGTGAAAATTACTATTGCTATATGTCACTGTGCATCAGAGACGTAGGTCTTGTGTGATATGAACTATCTACCCTACTTGCTGTGTGCTACAAAAACGGTGTAGAGCACTAATAGCACTTACTGTAATACAAAATGTCACATATAATCTTTCGAAGTAGCCCTGTTCAGAACGTTCTCATAGACATCATGAAACATATAACCGACCTTCACATGTTCAAAAATGGCTCTGAGCACTATGGGACTTAACATCTGTGGTTATCAGTCCCCTAGAACTTAGAACTACTTAAATCTAACTAACTTAAAGACATCACACACATCCATGCCCGAGGCAGGATTCGAACCTGCGACCGTAGCAGTCGCGCAGATCCGGACTGAGCGCCTAGAACCGCTAGACCACCGGGCCGGCCCTTCACATGTTCCTGAATTTGAAAAATATTTTTTGTTTCTAGTCCTGTAACTCATATTCTTGTAAAACCATTTTTCTCTTCGTATTTATAAGTGATTTATATGTTCCTATCCATAATATTTTGAGTTTTGTCCTCGTCCTTTTCGTCAGGTGACTTTTGATTTTTGTAAGTTTTCGATGTGCAGTTTGGAGGGAGGGGAAGTTATGTTACTGTTAAACAATCTTTGGTCTTGTTGTGGCACAATCTTTGCCTCGGTGCAGTCTGGTAAATTCTTAGTTGAACTGTGGTAGATGATGGAGGTATTCAGTAGTGGCGTGATGACTTGTGATTGTAGGTGTTAGATGGAGAAAGATCGATTGTTAGTGAGAGCAAGGATGAATCTGACGTATATATTGAAAGGCGAAAATAATACAAATTTTGAATACTGCTATGGCAGTTTTTTTTTTGTTTTTTTTGAAGAGAAGTGATTTGAGGTTAGACTTCAGCGGGGTTCACTTGTTCACTTGTTCAGACCTGAGAGAAAGATCACGCCACTTTCCTGAATCATGCATTAACATATCAACTGATTAAAGTGTTTGGTTTTCATAGAAATACTCTGTTAACACTGCATCCTTTTGAAACCATTGTTCACCTCGTTAAGCATAGTATTGTTCAGACCAACATTATGTGTTGAGATCACCTCAAGGTTTACTCTGTCTTTTTGAATATGTAATTCATTCTAAAATCATTATCTTGGAATATATCATAGGAATAGTTACTCTCCCCATTCCACTATTTAAAGAAGATTTATCATTACGTCATTACGCATTACTACATTGCACTATGTGGCATGCAACAGTTTCAATACTGATTGGAAATTTTACTTAAAAGTTGAAATCTAGCTTAGCCGCTGCATGCTTGCTGTTTGGTGTTGTGCTTTCGAGGAATCAGCAATAGTGGTGTTTTTATGCAAAAGCTACATGTCATTTTAATTAAAATAGTAGTTGGTCGAACAATAGATTATTCTCAGGAATTGGTTCAAATGGCTCTGAGCACTATGGGACTTGACTTCTGAGGTCATCAGTCCCCTAGATTTTAGAACTACTTAAACCTAACTAACCTAAGAATATCACACACATCCATGCCCCAGGCAGGATTTGAACCTGCGACCTGACTTACACAGACACTTTTCTTGCGCTGTATTTAGTACTGCGCTATTTACTACTTTGCATCAGTTAATTTATTATTATTTTCGATACCACCGTATTTGAAATACACTGCCGGAGAAAATAGTACTCGTCGAAAGACGACATCGATTTTGACTCGACAATGGCATATGCCTCCTGGGAGATAGTAGATGTACTGATAATGGTTTCAACGTCGTCCGCCAAGAGATAGCGTAGTAGCATAGATACAAGAGTACTATCTGTGTCTACCATTTAATAGTCAGGAGGCTCATTGTTGTGCGAATACGTGAAGCAAACACGTAACCATGCAACGGAGAGCAACTTGTGCTTTCTACAGCTAACTAGACGAGTTTGGAAAGGTTCAAATTGTGACCTTCCGAGTGGAAGGATGGTGCTTTTCGGAGGACTGCCCCACAATTTACACGTGCTGCGTCGGTTGTGAAACAATGATTGTACTGATACTTACGTGAATATTCTCAAACTCTTATACGAGGTCATGGACATCGGCGCAGCACTGACGCCCACTAGGATCGTCGTAGTGCAAGGGCAGCAGCAGAAGGTAGTGCAGCTACAACAACACAGAAAAGAGGGCTTGTGAGCCTAGGCGTCTCAACATGAACTGTTGTAAACCTGTTGCTAGCAATGGGAGTATAGACACGCACCCTTCTAGCCCGTCTTAGACTCATGCCACAGCTGGACGTGCACGGTTCGACTGGTTTCGTCAGAGGATCACTCAGAAGATGAAAAGACCCACAGTGGTCTGCAACGATGAAAGCAGTTTCTGCCTGCACGGATGTGATGGTCGTTCGCGCCCTGGTGAGCGCTGTGTCATAGAGCGCAATGGCCCAAGAAAGACTGGTCCATGCCAGGTCTTACGGTGTGGAATACAATAAGCTACAATTACGGCACACCTTTGGTGTTTCTGGATAGGACGCTAACGAACGCTCGGTAAGTGCACAATGTTGTTAGACGGGTTTTTCTGCCGTTCTTGCTACAGGAAGATGACGTGTTGTTCAAATAGGATAAAGTTCGCTCAAACACTGCCAGTGTAACTCAACATGCTGTACAAGACGTGCACCAACGTTACTGGGTAGGACGATCTCGGAACGTTTTTTCCAGTCGAGCACGTGTGGAATACGACAGGATGAGAAGTGAAATTTGGAAATTTGTCGTAAGATCTTATGGGACCAAACTGCTGAGGTCATTAGTCCCTGAGCTTACACACTACTTAATCTAACTGAAAGTAACTTATGCTAAGTACAACACACACGCCCATGCCCGAGGGGAGACTCGAACCTCGGACGGGACGGGGGGATCCGCGCACACAGTGTCAGACCACGCGGCTAACCCGCGCGGCGGACGAGAAGTGACTTGTGCAACTTGTCAACCAATACCTCCTACAGAAAAACGTGACGAGCAGGCGTGAGGTAACGTGTCACAGGACAGTATCATCCACCTGTAATATCGATTCGATGCCAGAGTCAGTACGTGCTACCTCAGAACCCTCTGTGCTGTTGATCTGTACATATAAAAATTTCGTGTACTCCATATGCACTGTTGCAACAATAATTCTTGATTGAGTTGGAAACCTCGAAGAGTGTGTACTATTTTTTTCTACTTTTCCAGATTTTCGGCCTATGCCGTATACTTACACAACCTTTTTCCTCAATCCTTTATCTTGATGCTAGTGAAGTTCTTTAATTGCAGAAATTTTACTTCGTTTGTGCCTGCCCACTTCTGATGACCTTCATGCTTGGACCATCCTTCGTAAACTCACAGTTTATGTAAGAAAATTATTTTATTACATCCATAATTGTGTCGTCCCCAATTATGATGTTAAGAAAGTCTTTAGTCTACATTCTATTACCCTTCATGACCTTCATCTTTGCTTTGTTGATCCTTAAGCAAAGTTGGAGCGAAGTACACACATCAAAAGACATTGTGCATCACCTCGGTTCCAAGAGTTCTGGAAACTGTACAGAAAATTGGGATAGAGATCAACATAAACATCATATCCGCCATTCTTATAGCTCATGAAAACCATATATTGCATGTTGTACCACCATTCAGCGAGACCTAGTGGCGATGCAGATTACTGTACACCCCGGTACCTCTAATACCCAGTAGCGCGTTCTCTTCCATTGATGCATGTCTGTATTCGTCGTGCAAGTCCACAAGTTCTTCAAGACACTGTTGGTCCAGAGTGTCCCACTCTTCAACGGCGATTACGCGTAGATCACTCATAGTGGATGGTGGGTCACGTTGTCCATAAACAGCCCTTTCAATCTATCCCAGGCATGTTCGATAGACTTCATGTCTGGATAACACGCTGGCCACTCTAGTCGAGCGATGTCGTTATACCGGCCGCGGTGGCCGAGCGATTCCGTCTATAACCACGGGACTGCTACGGTCGCAGGTTCGAATCCTGTCTCGGGCATGGATGTGTGTGATGTCCTTAGGTTAGTTAGGCTTATGTAGTTCTAAGTTCTAGGGGAATGATGACCTCCGATGTTAAGTCCCAAAGTGCTCAGAGCCATATGAACCATTTTTTGATGTTGTTATCCTGAAGGAAGTCATTCACATGATGTGTACGATGGAGGCGTGAATTGTCGTCAATGCCTCGCCAATATGCTGCCCATATGGTTGCACTATCGGTCGGAGGATGGTATTCACGTATCGTACAGCCGTTACGGCGCTTTCCAAGACCACCTCCGCATAATGCCACCCTAAACAGCAGGGAACCTCCACCTTGCTGCACTCGCTGGACGGTGTGTCCTAGGGGACATTCATCGGTGAAGAGTACGTGATGCCAATTCTAAGTGGTCCATTCGGCATATTGTTGGGCTCAACTGTACCGCGCTGCATGGTGTCGTGGTTGCAAAGATGGCTGTGGCTGCATGAAAAGCATTATTCAACATGGAGGCGTTGCTGTCAGGGTTCCTCCGAGCCATAATCCGTAGATAGCGGCCATTCATAATCTGTAGATAGCGGTCATTCATTGCGGTAGAACCCCCTGGGAAACCTTAGCGACGAATGTCATCGACATTTCCTGTCTCTCTCTGTCTCATCCAAGTTCGAACAACGTCGCTTTGGATCACTCCGAGACGCCTTGACATTTCCCTTTCTGAGAGCCCATCCTGGCACAAAGTAACAATGCGGACACGATCCTACCGCGGTATTAACCGTTTAGGCATGGTTGAACAATATACAACACTATACCTCCTTCCTGGTGGAATGACTCGAACTGATCGGCTGTCGGACCCCCTCCGTCTGATAGGCGCTGCTCATGGACGGTTGTTTACATCTTTGGGCGTGTTTAGTAACATCTCTGAACAATCAAAGGGACTGTGTTTGTGATCCCCAGACAACGTCTATCTTAAGGAGTTCTGGGAACCAGGGTGATGCAATACTTTTTTTGATGTTTGTGTTGTGCATTCCTTGCAAGCGGTCTAAGTCTTCCTTAATCCAGCCAGAAGAGTTCTGTAGGCTAGTTTTAACATTTGTACGTATTCCCCTTACCTAGCAATATATCAAACACGAAACTTATAGCTTTAATTAACTGTGACTGGGGCGAAGGCAGTCGAATGTGTACTGCAGATGGATGTTTACAGCAGATAGAGGGCGAAGAATGCAAAAATACCGCTCTGGAATTAGCATAATTGGGATTTTAGTGCCTTAAACGTAGTGGGAGTCTTAATGAAACGGTACTTTTAAACAACTCGGTAATTGCGATTGATGTGGGCGCTTTGTTTGGCTTCAATCAATATCAAACTTTTTTAGGAAGAAGCCACACCTTCCCAAGTGCAACAAATTATTAGGGAAATTAGTTAATCGTAAGGTTATGAGTGATAGTATTTGTAACTCTGTATCCTTATTTAAGGCATCTAATGTGAAGGTTGTTTACTCTTCGTAATAGAAATTAGCTTTCAAAGAGGTTAGTCATTAGAGATGTGCCATCAGCACAGGAACTGAAGTAGTTATACGCTTGAGATGATAGAGCCAACTCTATTTCAAACAGTTTTTCCGCTTTCCTGTAAAGGCATGTCCGATTCAGCGAAAAGGATAAAGTTTTTTGCTGTCAGAAACGTGAGTAGAAATGATCCCTCCGAAAGCGGTAGACTTCAAAGAGCTCTGCAAACTGCGGAAAAAGTGGGCTTTTCCAGTCAATGGATCAGTGTGTCAATACGTTTTCGACTGAAGTGCTTTTTCCCGTCTCAAAACATTTTAGCTTTCAAGTGATACGTCTGTCATATATTTTGCTTTAGAGTGATCATAAGGACAAAATTATGTCTACAAAGAAAGAATAGGATGACTAGTTTACAAAAGTCAGAAACTTCCAGCCTGTGCTCTGCTCGCTAATTGAAAACCACGAAGACCAATGAGATAAATTGCAGCGTGGTTTGTTAATGTCAAAGAGTGAAATTCATATTAGCATGAGAGCTGTTAGACAACGCTATGTGAGCATGACACAGGATGGCACTAACCTTGTTATTAAGACTGTAACAAGCGTAACAGTTGAATCCACAGCCTTGGCTCCATCAACAAGCGCAGCTATGTGTCTGAGCTTATCTGGTTACGTGGTTCGAAGCCGTCAGCTGACATCTGTACTGGGAACGTTTGCGCCATTGTGTCATCAGAACACTGCAGCAGAGACGAACCTCTTTGCAACGACGGGATGCTGCTTCACATTCATGCTATTGAACCGGACTGGGAAACAACAAACATCTTAAAGAGCGTGGGAACCTGAACACAGTCCCTGACGTGCAGAGAGGCTGCTGTGGCCAACAGACCCTACAGTGATGGCTACGTGCGTATCACAGCGACCATGATGACCGCAATTTAGTCGACTGGTTTGCTTAATGACATGTCAGAAGTCGGCTATTATGATGATGTGAGACATCACTGGGTACTGCATGTGACTTCAGCCTCTAGTATTGAGAATTTCATCAGCAGCCACTTTATTAAGGACTAGCTGTTACTTATGGCTGCATTCATGTTTCGGTAGTTTTGTTATGATGAATGATGGTGAGTAAGTAGGCTACAGCATATGCAATAACATCAGCTGCTTTCATGTATCTTCCTGTTGGGGTAAGCATAGCTCATGATGTGTGCCCCACTCATCACCTCCCCCCCTCCCCCCCCCCCCCCCCCGCGCCCCATCCCAGTTTGCCCCAATGCATGATGCGTTGTCATGTGCAGTGTCGCTGCCGAGAAGTGTATCATTGATGACGAGCAGTGCATACAGATGGGCATGAGCAGGAGCACGTATGAATGAATGCATTACGCTTTTGAAGTTGCTATACACCATACAACGTGTACATTGTGTAAAACACTTTGAAGATGCATATCGTATCGTGCAGCACAAATGAAACAATAAAAGCATTTTCACTAATATGGTAAAGATAAAAAATCAAATAGTTAACAGCTTTTTCAAAGAGTAAATATTTTTCATAAATTTGCGTATCTTGTACTATACATTTTCTAAAGCTGCCTGTGTTCTTCCTCAGGGTTCAAGTTACCTCCATGTAAAATTTTATAGAAATTGGTTCAGGGGATAGAAGTGAAAACGTAACAGAGTTACTTTCTCATGTATACGTATGTATAAAGCTTTAAATTGCGATATCGTTTTGTACTGTAATTCGATTTTTTTGAAATACAGCCTATATGGTGTCCTGAGCTATGCTCAAGTTAACAGTGAAAATTCAATGAAAGACATGACCGTGTTCAAACAGATATACATACGATGGTTTTATATAAACCTTTAAATCACGATATGTTTTCTCCGTGATCCGATTTTGATGAGATAAATCTAATATGATGCTCCGAGCTATGCACCTGCGAACATCCAATGACAGTTCGTATAGTAGTGTTGGAGAATCACGTTCAAACAGGCCGACAAGACAGTTTTACCTATTTGTTATTAGTATACGAGATATTTTAGAACCTGGAAAGCAGCCCTTCTTTCAGCAAACATGCCACGGCATTATAACATAATGATGACATTCTGTAGCGCGTAAGCAAGTCTTAGCCGTTGTTCGCCTACATTTTCGTCCGACGTGCTATTCGTCTAACATGAAATAAGATTAATCTCCTCGGCAAACATAATATTCTGAGTTGCGGCGATCCATTGAACGTTGGAAAGGCTTTACTATACTTCTATCCAGTGATTCTAAATAAAATTGTTTCGTCCAGCAATAGCCACCTTCAGATCTTAATACAAGTACCAAATCTACGACTATGCCAGTAAATCATGTCAAATGAAATTAATTTGACGTGCCAAGACAATAGCAAATAGGATTGGTACTTCAGAGTTACGCGTTCCGAAGGACACTACTCTGCACGTAATGTACGCCATCGACTTCTCACGGATGTTGAAATTCACACGCGATTTGCTGGCATATCTCTGTTTTATTTGTTGACTTTATACTTTTTCTTCCTATCGTCGTACCGTTGTCACGTGGTTCGCTATGTGGATTACCATTCTCCTACTTTTCTATCCAGTACAGTACTTCTTCTGGCAGAAGGACTCTGATAGAAATATCTTAACTGAATTGTTCTGTCCATGGTTAGTTTCGTCTCCTCCGTCTTCATCCACCCAGATGGAAGTGGTATGGAGATTGTATCACTCTACCCTGTGCTCCTGTCTGTATATGCCCACAACAGAGAAGACAGACATATGTTTTTCTCGATAACCGTCTGACTGCCATGAGGTGCAGGAATAGAACAGAGATGATGCCAGTGCTAGCGTAAGCTGTCGCCAGCACACTGGTCTGCAAAGACATGTCGTGGATGAGATTTCCACTCTGCAGCGGAGTGTGTGCTGATAAGAAACTTCACGACACGTTAAAACTGTGTTCCGGACCGAGACTCGAACTCGGGACCTTTGCCTTTCACGGGCAAGTGCTCTACCAACTGAGCTACCCAAGCACGACTCACGACCCGTCCTCAAAGCTTCAATTCTGCCAGTACCTCGTCTCCTACGTTCCCGAGTTCGAGTTTCGGCCCAGCACACAGTTTTAATCTGTCAGGAAGTTTCATATAGCGTCAAGATCGACAGCAAGCATTGTATCAAGCGCGCCTATCGCGAGAGAAGCCAGAGACACCGACAAGCAACATGCCGCCAATGCCCTCTCGACAGCATGCTTTTAGGACACCGCCACTGACCAGAGGGCCTCACTAACTCACACTCCATTTTAGCATATGTCAGTCCACTCATCGACTCACTGGCTCACTCAGGCTATGACAGTGCATAGCAACCAGATCGAGACTAACAGCGAGAGTTATGTTTGCAATAGCAAGATTACCGATATTATTTGCAAGGGTGCCTTAGTATTGTGGATGAGCTTATACTACAATACATGTACTCTATTAAAGTAGCAGCTATCTGCTCATGTAAATAAAGAACCTTGTTAATCCACGCGTGTATTTGCGGGCCGGCCTGTGTGACCGTGCGGTTCTAGGCGCTTCAGTCTGGAACCGCGTGACCGCTACGGTCGCAGGTTCGAATCCTGCCTCGGGCATGGATATATGTGATGTCCTTAGGTTAGTTAGGTTTAAGTAGTTCTAAGTTCTAGGGAACTGATGACCACAGATGTTAAGTCCCATAGTGCTCAGAGCCATTTTAACCTTTTTTGTGTATTTGTGTTGTAGAAAGAGTATACCGGCCACCCATAATAACATCCTCTCCCCTGCTTCCTACAACAAAACAATACTACAGTGGCACGAGGACAATTCAGTGGCCATCGAAGTTAATCAACTTGGCCGACGATTTTGCTTGCTTCTCTTGTCTCTTAATTTGCAGGAGCAATCGTGTTTCTCTTTGCCAATTTGTTGTTGTGTTCTTGCGTGTGTTCCTGGAGGGGACCCGTAGGACTCATCACATTTTTGTTTTCAGAGGCTCTGGTTGCTTTTTACTAAAACGTATTTGTCTAAACTATTAATTCCCCGCCCCCTTAGCACGCAGACCCCGCACCCCAGCCGCAGACAGCCAATGTGATGGATGTTTCAGAACCAACAAATTTCTACCTTGCTGACGACGGTACAACAATTACTGGCTGCACAAAATCTGCGTCGGCTGCAAAACCGACCAAACAATCAGCACAACAAGTACCAACGACCAGTATCCCAACGTTCCGGCAATTTAACGACAGAGAAGAGGAATGGCTCAAAGACCTGACTCAGTTCCAAGCACATTGTCAAGTTCATCATGTTGAAGGTACTGTAAAGTTACAATAGTTCATTTGGATTGCGGGGTCCCCAGTGTTCACGCTACTACAAAGACTATTTCCAACCGTGTCTCTCGACAAACTTAGCTATGGCCAAGTAATCGTTCCTTTACCCAAGTTCTATGACCACCAAGACGAAGCTGCTGCAGCTAGACATCAGTTCTTTCGCTTGCAGAAAAAGCCGAAACAGACGTAACGCCAGTGGTACACAGAATTAACGGGCGTGACTAGGAAGTGTAAAGGGTTGAGCAGATTTGGGGGAGGGGGGGGGGAGGAGACCAAACTTCGAGGTCATCGGTCTCATCGGATAGAGAAGGATGTCGGCCGTGTCCTTTTAAAAGATCCATCCCGGCATTTGCCTGAGGTATTTTTTGTGATCTCTCAAAGGCCTTTGACTGTGTAAATCATGGAGTTCTTTTAGATAAGCTAAATCATTATGGTTTGAGGGAGGCAGTGCACAAATGGTTTAATTCATACTTAACTGGGAGAATGCAGAAAGTAGAAATAAGTGGTTCATGTAATATTAATACAACAGCTGATTCCTCAAACTGGGGGGCTATCAAGTTCGGAGTCCCACAGGGTTCGGTCTTAGGTCCTTTACTGTTCTTGATATACATTAATGACTTACCATTCCATATTGATGAAGATGCGAAGTTAGTTTTTTCTGCTGATGACACAAGTATAGTAATAACATCGAAAAACCAAGAACTAAGTGATGTAATTGTAAATGATGTTTTTCACAAAATTATTAAGTGGTTCTCAGCAAACGGACTCTCTTTAAATTCTCATAAAACACAGTATATACAGTTCCGTACAGTAAATGGCATAACTCCAGTAATAAATATAGACGTTGAACAGAAGTTTGTAGCTAAGGTAGAATTTTCAAAAATTTTAGGTGTGTCCATTGATGAGAGGTTAAACTGGAAGCAACACATTGATGGTCTGCTGAAACGTCTGAGTTCGGCTACGTATGCTATTAGCGTTATTGCAAATTTTGGTGATAAGAATCTCAGTAAATTAGCTTACTATGCCTACTTTCATTCACTGCTTTCGTATGGTATCATATTCTGGGGTAATTCATCGTTGAGTAGAAAAGTATTCATTGCTCAAAAACGTGTAATCAGAATAATTGCTGGAGTCCACCCATGGTCATCCTGCAGACATCTATTTAAGGATCTAGGGATCCTCACAGTAACCTCACAGCATATATATTCACTTATGAAATTTGTTGTTAATAATCCAGCCCAGTTCAAGAGTAATAGCAGTGTGCATAGCTATAACACCAGGAGAAAGGATGATCTTCACTATGTAGGGTTAAATCTGACTTTGGCACAGAAGGGGGTAAATTATGCTGCCACAAAAGTCTTTGGTCACCTACCAAACAGAATCAAAAGCCTGACAGATAGTCAACCAACATTTAAAAATAAATTAAAAGAATTTCTAGATGACAACTCCTTCTACTCATTGGCTGAATTTTTAGATATAAATTAAGGGAGGGGAAAAAACTAACTTAAGCATTAGTGTCATGCAATATTTTGTGTAATGTAATATCTTGTACAGACATCTTTCTTTAACCTGACACGTTCCACATCATTACGAAGTGTCGTATTCATGATCTATGGAACAAGTATTAATCTAATCTAATCTGAGGCGATTTAGGAAAAACTTAAATCTGGATGGGCCGACGCGGGATTGAACCGTCGTCCTCCCGAATGCCAATCCAGTGTGCTAACCACTGTGCCACCTTGCCGGTAGGAAGTGTAAATTTAAGAGTACTCGTGGCAACTTTTTCAGTGATTTAATGATCCGGAATGCAATAACATTAAATGCCCCAGATAGTAGAATATGGGAACAATCTTAAATTACCCTGGTCCATCACTTCACCAACTATTGCATATCTTAGAGCAATATGATTCGGGTGCCATAGGGGCCGTTAAGTTGGACCAGGCCTCGACTTGCCGGGTCGAGTCGCCCCTTGGGAGCAGCCACAACAACGAGCGCGTACACAGCCGCGCGGAAAGCTACCTAAATATGTAAACAGGCCTGTGAATTTAATGAAGTCTTGCTCTAGATGTTTTGTTCGCCACAAAGTAGAGGACTGTCCATCACGTAACCCAACGTGTTACACTTGAAGAAGAAACGGATATGTCGAAGCAGTTTGTTTAAAACGGCACAAAACTGCCAATTTTTTCCACTCCCAGAAAAAACACGATCGTGCACATGCAGTGAACGCTGAGAGTTCAAATACTAAAACAGGTTCTACATCTACATCTACATCTACATGACTACTCTGCAATTCACATTTAAGTGCTTGGCAGAGGGTTCATCGAACCACAATCATACTATCTCTCTACTATTCCACTCCCGAACAGCGAGCGGGAAAAACGAACACCTAAACCTTTCTGTTCGAGCTCTGATTTCTCTTATTTTATTTTGATGATCATTCCTACCTATGTAAGTTGGGCTCAACAAAATATTTTCGCATTCGGAAGAGAAAGTTGGTGACTGAAATTTCGTAAAAAGGTCTCGCCGCGCCGAGAAACGTCTATGCTGTAATGACTTCCATCCCAACTCGTGTATCATATCTGCCACACTCTCTCCCCTATAACGCGATAATACAAAACGAGCTGCCCTTTTTTGCACCCTTTCGATGTCCTCCGTCAATCCCACCTGGTAAGGATCCCACACCGCGCAGCAATATTCCAACAGAGGACGATCGAGTGTAGTGTAAGATGTCTCTTTAGTGGACTTCTTGCATCTTCTAGGTGTCCTGCCAATGAAACGCAACCTTTGGCTCGCCTTCCCGACAATATTATCTATGTGGTCCTTCCAACTGAAGTTGTTCGTAATTTTAACACCCAGGTACTTAGTTGAATTGACAGCCTTGAGAATTGTACTATTTATCGAGTAATCGAATTCCAACGGATTTCTTTTGGAACTCATGTGGATCATCTCACACTTTTCGTTATTTAGCGTCAGCTGCCACCTGACACACCATACAGCAATCTTTTCTAAATCGCTTTGCAGCTGATACTGGTCTTCGGATGACCTTACTAGACGGTAAATTACAGCATCATCTGCGAACAGTCTAAGAGAACTGCTCAGATTGTCACCCAGGTCATTTATATAGATCAGGAACAGTAGAGGTCCCAGGACGCTTCCCTGGGGAACACCTGATATCACTTCAGTTTTACTCGATGATTTGCCGTCTATTACTACGAATTGCGACCTTCCTGACAGGAAATCACGAATCCAGTCGCACAACTGAGACGATACCCCATAGCTCCGCAGCTTGATTAGAAGTCGCTTGTGAGGAATGGTGTCAAAAGCTTTCCGGAAATCTAGAAATACGGAATCAACTTGAGATCCCCTGTCGATAGCGGCCATTACTTCGTGCGAATAAAGAGCAAACAAAAATAAAATTGAAGTTGTCTATCCTTCTTGCCCTAGTGCTGTGCAACAAAGTTCTAACGAAGTGTTTGTCTCATTACGAATCGCTGGCCGTCTAGTGAACTTTCAGTTAGACACAGGTGCCTCAGTCACTTTGCTCAATCGTACCAAGTACAAACAATTATGCTCCGCACGCCCTTCTAAATATAGCAAGCTCATCACTGCTTAAACGGACAGGAAATTCCAGTTCTTGGACAATGTAGTTTGGTTGCCACTTACAAACCTCACACTAGGACAGTAAATTTTACTGCGCTAAAATCAAGAGACAGTGAGAACATTTTCGGTTTAGATGCCTTTGATTCGTTTGGACTTAGAATCCAAGACAATGTACTTTCGGTGACTGATTTTACTCCAAAAGACAGTGTAGTTGTCTTGCTTAAAGATTTTCCTGAACTATTTTAAAATGGAATGAGCAAAGCTAATGACATTGTAGCTCATTTAAAATAGAAAGACAATATGCAGCCTAAGTTTTTCCGGGTCCGTCCTGTTCCAATCGCTTTAAGAAACACAGTTGCCAGTGACTTAAAAGATTGGAAAGATAATGGTGTAACTCTCGTTTTGTCGCCTAAGCCTTCTGGTTGATCTACAGTCAATCCACAGACGGTACTTGACACTTATCCGTTACCTTACCCTGAGGAAATCATGGACAGGCTTAGTGCAGGACGTTCATTTTCTTAGATAGATTTCCGCGATGCAAATTCTATTGGATGAAGAATCACAGAAAGTGTTTGCTGTAGATACACACTTTGTTCAAGTATCTGCGTTTGCCCTTCGCCAGTGCTTTCGCTCCTGCCATTTTTCAACGTTACTTGGAATAGCTGACTGCAAAAGTGCCATTTTGTTCAAATTACCTAGACGGTATTGTCGTCTCAGGTCGTACACCAGAGGAACACGTTGCCAATTTGCGTACTCTTTTTCGAGTGTTGTCAGAGGCAGATCATGAGCCGTCTCGAAAAGTGTAGCTTTTTTCATACTGAACTACAGTACTTACGTCATGTGACAAACAGTCAGGTTGCGCACCATTCCAATCTCATTTGCTCCGTGACCTGCTTGTTTCTCGCTATGTGTCTGAACAGCAGTCAGTATTAGGAAAAATGACGTACTACATTAGGTTCATACCGAACGCCACTGAGATCGCGGCTCCATTGTAGCGCTTGCTTGCCTTTCGTGTGAACCAAAGGCTGTCAAGACGCATTTCAGAAACTCTAATGCTTTAGTATTTCAAAACTCGGCCTCAGTTGCGAAATGTTACTGGTTTTTATCCAGGTTTCAGCTAGACTAATCTAGCCTTCTTCATAAGTTTATTTTATGCTTCTGAAGAAGGCTTGGTTACTCTAGCTGAAACCTGGGTAAAGACCAATAACATTTCGCAACTGAGGTGGATTTTTGAAATATTAATTTATTACATTGCTGACAGGGCTGAAACATGTTAAAAACTCTAATTCTTTGCTTAATGACAGATTTTTAGGGCATTTTGACCCTGCCAAGTCGGTAGTTTTGCAAGTCGACGCTTCTTCCTACGTAATCGGCGCTGCGATATAGCACAGAATTAGTTCGCAATACAGGCCAATTGCTTTTGCCTCGGAAGTTGTTAACTCAAACTCATTGCAGTTACTCCCAAATAGAAAAAGAGGCTCTCCCAATTGTGTATGATGTGACCAAATTCCATCACCATTTGTATGGTCGGAAGTTCTTTTTAATGACAAAGCCACAAGCCTTTGCAGTTCCTACACGCTCTGCCTCTAAATTGCTAAGTCGGGCCTTGTTGCTTTTGCATTATCAGTATGAAATTATGTACATACCAATTGCAAAGTATGGAAATGCAGACGCCATATCTAGGCTTCCGATTGGCCCAGACTCTGATTTTGATGCAGCTGCCCCAACTTGTTGCAAATCGATGTCCACGACTCTGAATTGATCGAACCCATTGCACTACAGAAAAATTGCACAGGCCACGGAAGCAAACCCAGATCTGAAGATTATGTTGCATTACATTCACACTTCTTTGCCTCTTTCGTTGAATAGTATCCAGACCTCAGCTGTGCGCCGATACTTTGCACGTCGGCATAACCTTTCAGTTCAAATTGACAGTGGACAATCGCGTGTGTTTATTCCCAAAGTATTGCAAAAGGATGTGTTGCGATTGCTCCACTAAGGACATTGGGGAAGGGTTGATACTAAACAGTTAACGCAACGGCACTGCACTTGGTAGAGCATGGACGCCTACACTGAGCAGATGACATCGCAGTGTCGCGTATACGCGGAAAACCAATCCGCTTCGCTACAGACTTTCGCAGCTTGGCCTCAGACTCAATCACCATGGCAATGAGTGCACATAGACTTCGTATGATCATTTTGGAACACTCGTTGGCTCGTAGTTGTAGACTCCTTCAGCAAGTTCCCCTTTGCGGTGCCTTTGGCTTCTACCACATTACGAAGCACCAGTCAGGCATTGTCCTCCATATTTTCCTTAGAAGGTTTGCCGAAGTGCTTGTGTCGGACAACGTACCACAGCTCACTTGACGAGATTTAGAAAATCTTTGTGAACTTCACCTAACAAGTGCTCCATTTCACCCCCAGTCCAACGGAGAAGCAGAACGTTTCGTATGCACTTTCAGCAACAGATGATCAAGATTCGTACCACACACACACAGAAACAGGCGCAGCAACTCTTTCTCGCCTCCTATCGCTTCAATCTACGAGACGGATCATCACCGACGGAACTTCTGCATGGCCTCCGCCATCGGACGCTGCTGCACCCATCGCCCCTTCCGGCGCCACCAGTGGTCCGCAAGTTTCGCTTTGCGCGGCGCGAGATTGTTTTCTTTCCAGGGTTTATGACAACCATGGGAGTTGGGAAACAGGCGAGATCCAGGAACGCATTGGCTCTTTTATGTACTTGATTGCAGGTCCCGACGGCTTGCAGCGCAGCCACCAGAACCAGATTCTTGCGTGTCATTTGTCCCATGATTCGGCTGCTTTTCTTTCCCCAGATTCACGGGCTCCGCAGCCGACCGCTGGTGCCACCAGGGCACCCCTGGAGTAGCGGATGGACGATGAGCCCCACCTCTGCCGTCCGAGCTCACCGAACCAAAGGAGCTGGACCCGCCATCGCCGTCCCCGTCATCGTCCCAGGACACTCCCTCAGCCCAGGGCGTGTGCGCTGGCAGCAGTTTTCCGAAGAATGGTCCTGTTGCCACGCAAACTATTACGGACGCGCTTGTATCACAACACATGGACACTATTAAAGTTAAGTATCAGCTATCTGTTCATGTAAATAAAGAACCGTGTTAGTCCACGTGCCCTTTTGTGTTGCAAAAAGGGGATACACGCCACCCACAATAACATCCTAACCTTTGAAGAATCCAGAAAACACAACCGAGAACAGTGCCAGAACAAACAAATAACGACATCGCTCTTCTTGATGAACTTTCGGGGGTAAAGATACTAGAAAAGAACAACAAAGCCACAAGAGAAGACTCGATCATAGAGTAAATATTGCAAAATCTAGTTGGAATCACCCTTAATGTCCCAAGTGAAGGGAAAATCTGGGGAGCTAGAATAAGACCCGGTGAATGGAAAACCGTATTGATTCATCCACTAGGCAAAGAGTGAGAAGGGGCTGATGTAAGCAACCACCGTGGACCTGTCGTACCTCAGACTTAGAAGGTGCTCTCCAAAGCACAGATCATCCATGATTGGGAAAAGAAATTGGCAGGTAGCAGGGTGAGGATTACTGATCGAAGTCTTACTTTAAAGAATTATGTCAGAGAAAGCTGCCGGGCATTCACCGATGACCTGATGATCCTGTCAGCAAACGTAAAAACAGTTGTGGAAGTGAAAAACACGCTGAAGGAACGAGTTGTAAAAGCTGGCTTCCAAATATCGTTCGAGAAAGGTACATTACCCTTAGACGCTGCGTCTATCGCAAACGTCAGTACGGAATTTTTGATTCTAATGTGCTCTATAAAGATAGGAAACTAAGTATCATGCTGCTAACGTTGCTATAAAATTTTGCAGAAATAATGTTTATTATAACACCACGCAGTATCCAGAGGACATAGAGCAGATGAAAGTATCCAGACAAGGATGAGTTGCTGCCGGCAGTAGCGATGGCGCGTCGGGCGCCAGTAATGCAATACGAAGCCTCTAAAACGAAAATTGTGACTTGCAGTTCTTTACTATGTGTACGAACTGTTTCACATAATTTATTTTGCGCTAGGCCAAGATTTTTTTTATTGCTGTCTGATACTGAATTGGGATAAACTGAAATACAATGATGTGACAAAAGTGATGCGAAACCTCTTAGTACAGTGTCGGTTCCTATTTAGCCCACCAGAGTGTAGCAACTGGACGTGGCCATCGACTCACCAAGTCGTTGGAAGTCCGCTAAAGAAACATTGACCCACGCTGCTTCTATAGCCGTCCATAATTGCGAAAGAGTTCCTGATGGCAAATTTTTTGCACTAACGTACCTTTCGATTATGGCCCATGAATTTTCGATGGGGTTGCCAAACAATTCCCTCGGATTGTCCAGAATGTTCTTCAAACCAACCGTTGACAGTTGTGGCCCAGTGGTGGTTTAGGGAACATGAAGTCCACGAATTGCTAAAAATGGTTTTCAACTGGCAGAGCATAAACATTTCCAATCTGTGATCAGTTCAGCTGGATCAAGACCCATTCCATTCACTGTAACCACAGCTCACACCATTATATAGCCGCCATCATCTTTCACCGTGCCTTACTGTCAACCTGTGTCCCCGGCTTCGCGGGGTCTGTGCTATACCCGAACCCTACCATCAGCTCTTACCAACGAAAATCGGGACTCGTCTCACCAGGTCACAGTTTTCCAGTCATACAGAGTCCAACCGATACGGTCACGAACCCAGGAGAGGTACTGCAGGTGATGTCATGCTGTTAGCAAAGGCACTCTCGCAGGTCGTATGCTGCCATAGCCCATTAACGCAACAATTTGTCGCAGTGTTCTGACGGATACGTCCGTCGTACTTCCCACATTGATTTCTGCGGTTAATTCACATAGTGTTACTTGTCTGTCAGCACTGAAAACTGTACGGAAATGCCGCTGCTCTCGGTCTTTAAATGAAGACCATCGGCACTGCATTGTCCGTGGTGAGAGGTAATGCCTGGAACTTGTTATTCTTGGCAAACTCTTGACACTGTGGATCTCAGAATATTGAATTCTCTCACAATTTTCGAAATAGAATATCTCATGCTTCTAGTTCCAACTGCCATTTCGCATTCGAAGTTTGTTAATTGCCGTCGTACGACTATAATCACATTGGGAACCTTTTCACTTGAATCGCCTGAGTAGTAATGACAGCTCCTTCAAAATACTGCCCTTTTATACCTTTTTCAGGCAATACTTCCACCTTACCTTTTGTGTATGTGGGTATCGCTGGTTCAAAAATGGTTCAAATGGCTCTGAGCACTATGGGACTTAACACCTGAGGTCATCAGTTCCCTAGACTTAGAACTACTTAAACCTAACCAACCCAAGGACACCACACACATTCATGCCCGAGGCAGGATTCGAACCTGCGACCGTAGCAGCAACACGGTTCCGGACTTAAGCGCCTTGAACCGCTCGACCACAATGGCCGGGGGGTATCACTGGTCCGTGAATGTTGTCATCTAAGTGTATTTGAAGTCAGCTGGGGAAACACCAAGAGCACTGTATATAATATGAGTTTTCGGAATATAGCAGCATGTTATACAACGTTTATAATCTTGTAATTGGTAGTTTTGTTATTAGAAGGAAGGTCAGCGTTGGGCTTAATATTGATGGTTTATTGATATCAAAATCGATTTTCAATAACATAGTGATCATCTACAGTGCTGTGGTATACAAATTAAAGTCATAGACACTGGTATCAAGTTATTATCAGTAACCAAAGCTAAGAAACGATCACAATAATATGGTCGTTGTGCACACAGCACTCCATGGAGTCGCGAATCAACGGTAGTTTTGTGTTACTGAGTGGATGGCACTTGCAATGATTATTGATTACATGACATGTTAATAGCTTGAAAATTTCATTTCAAGTGAAAAATATTTACGAGACTAAAATTAAAGGTTGGTTACTCCGTGGAAACTACGTTATGTTTTAGAAAGTTCTGTATGTTAGAGATCGCCCACACTGATGAATGTTAAGCACTATTACGTAGTCAGAAAGTTTGAGTTTCGAAGTTTTAAACGAACACTGCGCTTTTAGTGGGGATACATATGCTGGTGATCGAAGCTGGATCGAGCTTACTAGTTCTTGCACGTCCAGGATCAGGAAGGTGTAAAGCTGCGTCGTCAATCTATCTGTAAGTGTTTTCTAACATTCGCCTCCCGACACGGAGACCTCCTCATCCGACACCCGAGCAACGCCACATTACTTAATGAAAACGTACTGTAAAACATAAAAGGTACCTCAGTAAAACAGTGCAGATTAAACTAGTCTAAAAGATGGCAACGACAGCAGGAGAGATAGGATGGCTGTTGCTTTTCGTTGTAGACATGTTCTATGGAAGACAAAGGTGAATTCAATACAAAGTAAACTCGGGCAGTATAAAACAGTGATGATAACGGAAAGTCTGTAGACAAGTGATTCCCTCAGAATGACAAAACAGGCTGGACTAAGGGAAATATAGGGGTTTGCGTGGAAGATATTTCCGAAAATAATAGTGTCTACGACAGTAGAGGAACAGCACAGACTGCGAGGAAGAGGAGCTATACCGGGATAATGCCCTGCTGAGACATCATAAAAACGACTAAAGCTCTGTGGACATTTGCTCAGGGTGGACACAACCCGTCTAAGGAAATAGACTTAATGTACTCAGAACCATGGACGTTGCCGTTGGTGGGGAGCCCTGTGCGCCTCAGCGATACAGATGGCCGTAGCGTAGGTGCAACCACAATGGAGAGATATCTGTTGAGAGGCCAGACAAACGTGTGGTTCCTGAAGAGGAGCAGCAGCCTTTTCAGTAGATGCAGGGGCAACAGTCTGGATGATTAACTGATCTGGTCTTGTAACACTAACCAAAACGGGCTTGCTGTGCTGGTACTGCGAACGGCTGAAAGCAAGGGGAAACTACAGCCGTAATTTTTCCCGAGGGCATGCAGCTTGACTTTATGGTTAAATGATGATGGCGTCCTCTTGGATAATATATTCCGGAGGTAAAATAGTCCCCCATTCGGATCTCCGGGCGAGGACTAATCAGGAGGACGTCGTTATCAGAAAAAAGAAAACTGGCGTTCTACGGATCGGACCGTGGAATGTCAGATCCCTTAATCGGGCAGGTAGGTTAGAAAATTTAAAAAGGTAAATGGACAGGTTAAAGTTCGATATAGTGGGAATTAGTGAAGTTCGGTGGCAGGAGGAACAAGACTTTTGGTCGGGTGAATACTGGGTTATAAACACAAAATCAAATAGGGGTAATCCAGGAGTAGGTTTAATAACGAATAAAAGAATTGGAGTGCGGGTAAGCTACTACAAACAGCATAGTGAACACATTATTGTGGCCAAGATGGACACGAAGCCCACGCCTACTACAGCAGTACAAGTTTATTTGCCAACTAGCCCTGCAGATGATGACGAAATTGATGAAATGAATGACGAGATATAAGAAATTATTCATGTAGTGAAGCGAGACGAAAGTTTAATAGTCATGGATGACTGGAATTCGAGAGTAGGAAAAGGAAGAGAAGGGAACATAGTAGGTGAATATGGATTAAGGGTAAGAAATGAAAGAGGAAGCCGTCTGGTAGAATTTTTCACAGAGCACAACTTAATCATGGCCAACACTTGGTTCAAGAATCATAAAAGAAGGTTGTATACATGGAAGAATCCTGGAGATACTAGAAGGTATCAGATAGATTATATAATGGTAAGACAGAGATTTAGGAATCAGGTTTTAAATTGTAAGACATTTCCAAGGGCAGATGTGGACTCTGACCACAATCTATTGGTTATGAACTGTAGATTAAAACTGACGAAACTGCAAAAAGTTGGGAATTTAAGGAGATGGGTTGTACAGAGTTTCAGGGAGAGCATAAGGGAACAATTGACAGGAATGGGGGAAAGAAGCACAGTAGAAGAAGAATGGGTAGCTCTGAGGGATTGAAGTAGTGAAGCCGGCAGAGGATCAAGTAGTTAAAACGGCAAGGGCTAGTAGAAATCCTTGGGTAACAGAAGAAATATTGAATTTAATTGATGAAAGGAGAAAATATAAAAATGCAGTAAATGAAGCAAGCAAAAAGGAATACAAACGTCTCAAAAATGAGATCGACAGAAGGTGCAAAATGGCTAAGCAGGGATGGCTAGAGGACAAATGTACGGATGTAGAGGCTTGTCTCACTAGAGGTAAGATAGATACTGCCTACAGGAAAATTAAAGAGACCTTTGGAGAAAAGAGAGCCACTTGTATGAATATCAAGAGCTCAGATGGAAACCCGGTTCTAAGCAAAGAAGGTAAAGCAGAAAGATGGAAGGAGTATATAGGGGGTCTATACAAGGGCGATGGGACTTCAGGACAATATTATGAAATGGAAGAGGATGTAGATGAAGATGAAATGGGAGGTATAATACTGCGTGAAGAGTTTGACAGAGCACTGAAAGACCTGAGTCGAAACAAGGCACCGGGAGTAGACAACATTCCATTAGAACTACTGACGTCCTTGGGAGAGCCAGCCCTGACAAAACTCTACCATCTTTTGAACAAGATGTATGAAAAGGGCGAAATACCCTAAGACTTCAAGAAGAATGTAATAATTCCAATCCCAACGAAAGCAGGTGTTGATAGATGTGAAAATTACCGAACTATCAGTTTAGTAAGTCACAGCTGCAAAATACTAACACCAATTCATTACAGATGAATGGAAAATCTGGTAGAATCCGATCTCGGGGAATTTCAGTCTGGATTCCGTAGGAATAGTGGAACACGTGAGGCAATACTGACCTTACGACTTATCTTATAAGAAATATTAAGGAAAGGCAAACCTACGTGTCTAGCATTTGTAGACTTAGAGAAAGCTTTTGACAATGTTGATTGGAATACTCTCTTTCAAATTCTGAAGGTGGCAGGAGTAAAATACAGGGAGCAAAAGGCTATTTACAATTTGTACAGAAACCAGATGGCGGTTATAAGAGTCGAGGGGCATGAAAGGGAAGCAGTGGTTGGGAAGGGAGTGAGACAGGGTTGTAGCCTATCCCCGTTGTTACTCAATCTGGATATTGAGCAACCAGTAAAGGAAACAAATGAAAAATTCGGAGTAGGTATTAATGTCCATGGAGAAGAAATAAAAACTTTGAGGTTCGCCGATGACATTGTAATTCTGTCAGAGACAGCAAAGGACTTGGAAGAGCAGCTGAACGGAAATGACAGTGTCTTGAAAGGAGGATATAAGATGAACATCAACAAAAGCAAAACGAGCGTAATGGAATGCAGTCGAATTAAGTCGGGTGATGCTAATGGTATTAAATTAGGAAATGAGACGCTTAAAGTAGTAAATGAGGTTTGCTATTTTGGGTGCTAAATAACTGATGATGGTCGAAGTAGAGAGGATATACAATGTAAACTGGCAATGGCAAGGAAATCGTTTCTGAAAAAGAGAAATTTGTTAACATCGAGTATAGATTTAAGTGTCAGGAAGCCGTTTCTGAAAGTATTTGTATGGAGTGTAGCCGTGTATGGAAGTAGTACATGGACGATAAATAGTTTGGGCAATAAGAGTATAGAAGCTTTCGAAATGTGGTGCTACAGAAGAATGCTGAAGATTGCATGGGTAGATCACATAACTAATGAGGAGGTATTGAATGGAATTGGGGAGAAGAGGAGTTTGTGGCACAACGTGACAAGAAAGAGGGACCGGTTGGTAGGACATGTTCTGAGGCATCAAGGGATCACAAAGTTAGCATTGGAGGGCAGTGTGGAGGGTAAAAATCGTAGAGGGAGACCAAGAGATGAATATATGAAGCTGATTCAAAAGGATGTAGGTTGCAGTAAGAACTGGGAGATGAAGAATCTTGCACAGGATAGGGTAGCATGGAGAGCTGCAACAAACCTGTCTCAGGACTGAGGACCAGAACAACAATAACAACAACACGCGAAGTCTCCGGAAAATGGCCAAGGAAGTTAGAAAATAACTCATGGGCATTGGACTGAATCAGGATGACATCTATGAACATTCAAAGTTAATATCACTGATCAACATCTGTACAGGCTGCCACGATCAGCAGAAGCAAAATAGCGGCTGCAGAGTGAAGAAAAGGCAGCCATCAGAGATGGCAAAAAAAGGATTCAAAAAATTCCTGATATGACGTGGACTCTATTGGTCCTAAAAGAAAATAAACATACTAAAATGACGCAAAATGAACACGTCAGAATTAAATAGTACAAATTATCGAAGTAGGCTAATAATCAGTTCCTGAATTTTAAGAAAGAGATTGACTGGCTGGAGAGGAAAGAAAAGGAAAGTGATTGTAATAATAGTAAACTTATTATGGTAGGCTAAACCGAGTTTTCGAAATAGAGCTTCCAATGTGAAATGGAGTAATCGCAGTCAATGCGTGTTAGCAATTCTGACTTAAGAGCGTACATTTTTTAAATGTGAAAACTAATTTTGTCTCAATGCTGGTAGAACTATAGAAGGATATGCGAGTAATTGATCTTTCGACAGCGAGAATGTCAGCTATATCAATGTAAGCTGTGAAAAAACCCGGGTTGTAGCTTTATTGATAAAATCATCAGGTTACCAGCCAGAAACGATTTAAGGAAAGAATAAAGAAATCAGAAAATATATCACCAGCACAATACAAACTAGATTCCTATGCCACTGTCACAGCCACTCATTGGACGGTCTTCTAGTGTTTACATTGTCATTTACACACAAAGCTGTGAAATGTTGCACCTTTAATCAAGTACGTAAATAATGTAAAAATTACAGCACGTTCAAAGGACGGTAAGCAGTGTATACCCTGCAAGAGCTGTTCGGACCTATTATGTGTATACTCGCACGTGAAGATTTACGGAGAATCATTCTTGTGTTTGAGTGCTGCCTCCAGCAAGCATTGTTTGAAACATCAAATACAGCATTGCGCCAAAGACTGACCCTTTGACAGCGATACACAGACTACTGATGGAGTGATTATATATATATATATATATATGTATATATATATATAATGTGTGTGTGTCATTATTAACGAAGAGGATACAAAGCAGGTATTCCTTTCCTCTTGTGTTCAGGAAATGGATGCCGCTTTACTTTGAAACAATCTGTGTCATCAAACACTCGCATAACATAAATGAGTAAATATTCAACGTTGACAGATTCCGTAGCTCTGTAAGGTTCTATGCAAGACTTAGGGATCTATGTGGGGTCTTAGAGAGATTGATTTAACATTTACTCGTTTTTCTCCAGTTTCTGTCGGAGTGACATTTTCCGATATCGTGCTCCTTTTAAGGTACGATGCTACGTGATTAATAACGTTTCATTATAAAACGCAAACTTTTTCACTGCCGGAATTGTCACAATTAAATAAAATATTCCGGGCTACAGTAGCGAACCAGTGTGTGAATCGGACATTCAACGAAGCTACGAACCCCCTTGAAAATATTCTCCGCAGATATAGACGAAACGTCTGGTTTGAAAGTGAAATCCCTTCGACCACGGCATAATAACACGGAATATTTTTTTTTAAATTGCAATAATGTTTCTTCTGCCTGAGACAGTACGTTCCAATTGTGTCTGAAAACGTGTACGAAGGCACCTACAATGACACTTCAAAATTTTGAAATTATGGTGGAACAATATCACAAAAAATAGTTCAAATGACTCTGAGCACTATGGGACTCAACATCTGAGGTCATCAGTTAACAATATCACATCGTACGCTATTACTACAATTAAATTAAATTTTTTTCCCTCCTCCTCTACGTAGAAAAGTAAAAATACATGTGTGGTCTGACATTAAAGCGCACAGTAAGGTGCAACTAAGTTCGCCTTGTCATTACAGATAACCCTACTGCTGGCTGAGTTCGCGGGGGACCTATTATGTTAGAGAGACCGTGAGTCATTGACCGCGCCGGAGAGGTACCTTATCTTGCCACAAGCCGGAACAAGATTATGAGAAGAATACCAATGAGACTTCCTTGAATCAGGATTATCACAGTAGCAAACAAAATCTGGTATCTGATACCTTTTGCTGTCATTTTGAACTTTGGGGAATACCAATAAAAGTCAAAGTAATACATTCTATCTGAAGAAGGTTCGCTGTGGTAGGTAAACAGTTTTTGCTGTTTTCACAAATATTCCATCAAAAATCATTCATCGCAATATATGAAACTTTAAGAACTGTGGAAACACATGTGGCGAGCTTTGTTTATTCCGCTCTCCCAGGAAGGCAAAGATTTTCACTGACACACCAGGAATACGTTCTTCACAGCAATTTTTACGGATCAGACTTCATGACTTGTACAAACGATAGAAATTCGTATAATCACGGAAAATTTGCTCAACAGATAACACCAGATTACTTTGTTACACATTTGTAATGAAAAATTTGTACAGAATCTGTTCTCGTCCGAAGAAGTTAGACAATTTACAATATAGTGTTTTATAAACGGAAGAGTACAATAATACAGCATCTGAATGTTAATGAGCACCTATAGGTACACACTATATAGTAAAATCAGAGAACTTGCTACGGCAATGATACTTAACAGGTAAATGATTCCGGAACTTTCTATAACTAATGATAAGTTAAAAGTTAATCGCTCTGCTGCAAGAAACGCAATTAAAACAGATGCAACTAAAAAGTGTTGTTGTGAGAGTCTTCATCAAATATTTTCTGAAAGTTGTCTCAGTGATCTGGTCGAGGAACGAAATGACATAGAGGGTGGCTGAAATAACTGGAAATAATTCACATTACAAAATCCGTAGTCATATAGCGATATGTTAATCCGCTGCGGATTGTGAAATAATCAAGCTTAATGCACATCAAGAGCACTCAGATAACGATGGGTATCGATAATTTCAAGCGTAAAACAATAATATACAAAAGTATTTCATAGCCAATTCCAATTTTCGACAATACTGTTTACATCCCATGTGAAAAGGACCATATCTGCAAATTTTATAAAGTTATTTACAATATTTTCCCTACATTTTCTACGTCTTTATGTGAAGAATAATTATTAGAAGTTGCCAGAGAGGCAAGTAATTAGATTCTTTACCTGCACATGTAACCGCTATTCTTTCACACCTGGTAGTGTAAGACAGTCGTGTGAAGTCGGTTAAAACGGGTAGACATCGACATCTTCGCTGAAGCGCCAAAGAAACTAGTAATGCATGCGTATTGAAATACAAAGATACGTAAACAGGCAGAATACGGCGCTGCGGTCGGCAATGTCCAGAAAAAGTGTCTGGTGCAGTTAGATCGGTTACTGACGCTACAATGGCAGGTAATCAAGATTTAAGTGACTTTGAACGTGGTCTCATATTCAGCGCACGAGCGATGAGCACCGCTTCTCCGGGGCACCAATGAAGTGGGAATTTTCCCGTACGAACATTTTACGAGTGTACTGCGAGTATCAGGAATCCTTTAAAACAAAGTCAGCGGCATCGCTTAGTCCGGAAAAAGATCCTGCAAGAACGGGACCGACAACGACTGAAGAGGATCGTTGAACGCGACAGAAGTGCAACCCTTCCGCAAATTGCTGCAGATTTCAGTTCTGGGCCACCAACAAGTGTCAGCGTGCGAACCGTTCAAAGAAACATCGTGATATGGGCTTTCGGATCCGAAGACGCACTCGTGTACCATTGATGACTGCACGATACTAAGCTTTACGCCTCACTTGGGCTCGTCAACACTGGCATAGGGCTGTTGATGACTGGAAACGTGTTGCCTGGTCGGACGAGTCTCGTTTCAAATTCTATTGAGCGGGATGGACGTGTAAGGGTATGGACACTGTCACCAATCCATGGACCTTGAATGTCAGCAGGGGACTGTTCAAACTGGTGGAGGCTCTGTAATGGTGTGGGGCGAGTGCAGCTGGAGTAACCCCGTTCAGGTCTAGTGACGATTTTGATATGTGAAACGTACGTAACCATCCTGCATCCACTCATGTGAATTGTGCATTCCGACGGACCTGAGCAATACCAGTAGGACAATGCGACAGCCCACACGTCCAGAATTGTTACAGAGTGGCTCCAGCATCACTTTTCTGAGTTTAAATACTTCCGCTGGTCGCCAAACTCCACAGACATGAACATTAATGAGCATATCTGGGATGCCTTACAATGTGCTGTTCAGAAGAGATCTCTAGACCCTCATACTCTTTCGGATTTATGGACAGTCCTGCAGGATTCATAGTGTCAACTCCCCCCAGCACTATTTCGTACATTAGTCGAGTCCATGCCACGTCGTCTTGCGGCACTTTGGCGTGCTCAAGGAGGCACTCCACGATACTACGCAGGTGTACCAGTTTCTTTGGCGCTTCAGTGTATATCTACATGGCTAAACTGCGAATCACATTAAGCGAGTGACAGCAGATTCATTGAACCAGCTTCACACTAATTCCCTATTATTCCACTCTCGAACTCCATCTTTACTTGAGGATCTGATATCCCTTACGAAGATCGCTCCTCTCTATGTAGGTCAGCGTTAACAAAATATTTTCAATCCGGAGAAGAAAGATGGCGATTGAAATTTCCGGAGAAGATCGCGTCGCAAGGAAAAAAAAAATTGGATTTGGTTACCACCCCATATCCTGCATCATGTACGTGACGCTCTTTTCCATATTTATCGATAATACAGCACGTGCTGGCCTTCTTTGAACTATCTTAGTGTACTACGTAAATCCTAACTGGTAAGGATCCCACATCACGCAGCAGTACACCAAAAGGGAACGTAGAAACATAGAGTTGGTAGTCGGTAGTCTCTTTAGTAGATCTGTTGCATGCTGTAAGTGTTCCACCAATAAGTCGAAATCTTTGATTCGTCTTCCCAATAACATTTTCTATGTGTTCTTTCCAGTTTAAGTTGCTCGTAATGGTAATTGCTAGGTATTTAGTGGAATTTACGGCCGTTAGATTTGTCCGATTATCGTGTAACCGAAGTTTGAAGGATTCCTTTTGGACTCATGTTAATGATCTGACACTTCTTCTTACTTAGGGTCAATTGCAAACTTTCACAGCGTACAGATATCTAAATAGTTTTGCATTGATCTTCTGATAACTTTACTAGTCGATAAACAATAGAATCATCTGAAAACAACTTAAGACGACAGCTCATAGCTCTCCTAAGTCGTTTATATGAGTCCAGATAAAGAACAACAGAGGGTTTGTAACACAAACTTTGATAACGCAAAAAAAACCTTCTGTTTTAAGCAATGACTTCCGTCAGTTACCGTGAACTGTGACCTCTCTGATATAAAATCACGAATCCAGTAGCATAACTGACACGATATAGCACAAACACACAATTTGATAACAATCCACTTCTGAAGTACGTTGTCAAAAGCCTCCTGGAAATCAAGAAATTCGGAATCAATTTTAAATCCCTTGTCGGTAGCACTCAACATTTCGTGTGGGTGAAGAGAAAATTGTTTTTAACTAGAACGATGTTTTCTAAATCCGTGTTGACTATGTGTCAATTGTCCGTTCTCTTAGAGCTAATTCGTAATGTTCGGACACAATATATTATGTTCCAAAATCCTGCAGTATATCGACATTAATGATATGGACATGTAATTTAGTGGATTACTTATATTGCCTTTCTTGAATATTGGCGTGACCAACTTTCAGTCTTTGGGTAGGGACCTCGTCGAGCGAGCTGTTTTATATGATTGTTACGTATGGAGCTATGCATCAGCATACTCTGAAAGGAGCGTAAGTGGTGTAGGATCTGGATCGGAAGACTTGCTTTTATTAAATGATTTAAGTTGCTTCGCAACACCTAGGATATCTACTAAGCTACTCGTGTTGGCAGCTGTTCTTGATTCGAGTTCTGAGGTATTTACGTCATATTTCGTGAAGGAATTTCGGAAGGCTGTGTCAAGCGCCTGTGCTTCAGCAGCATTGTCATTGATAGTACTTTCATTGCTGTCGCACAGATGTACGATTAGGATCTCTGCATATTCTGCCAGGTTCCTTGACAAAGTTTCATTGTGGAAACATTATATGCTTCTCGCTTTGACGTCCGCGCTAAATTTCAAGCTTCTGTGATAGATAGCCAATCTTTGCAATTTTGATTTCGTTTAAATTTTTTTTGTGTGTTATATCCTGTTGTGTGCACCATGGGGCATCATCTCCATCGTTTGTAAACTTTGTTCGTAGCCTGTTTATATGTTCGTATGTTGGCAGTGCTTTAAACTGCTTTAATATCACTCACAGGGCTGTGCGTTCTCTGTAAGAGACTCTGTGGCTGGTCGAACTCGCAGTTAGAAGTTAATAGTTAACTGAGGTGGAGATTAGAGCGAGCAGACGGTGTGGAAGTGTGTCCGTCATGGAGATTTAATATTGGTTAGACATGTATTGTAAGATGTGGGTAATTGAATTATTGACGATTACATAATTTTTGGAACTGGATGTCACATGATTAAGGCAAAAATCTGCTAAATACATTGCTTTCTCTGCAACAAAATCTTTCCGTTGCTAACCACATGTCTCTTAGTAGTTAGAGCCTATAGTAGTTAGAATCTTTGTATTTAGGTGGCTTTATACTTGCTGTATTTGCTGTAGTTTGTGTCATGAAGATTTTCTGCGAGGTAAGTGACTTATGAAATTAATATGCTATTGTTAGCGTTTCTTCTAATTCAGGGCCATTCTTTTGTGTTAATTAAAGTCAGATTGCGTTATCCTGGTATACAATGGGTCGTAAATGAATAAAAACAAGTTTGAGCTGTATTTTCCAGGGAAAATTCTGTAGATTAGTGTTTAAATTATAAAGACAAGCAGAGTGACAGAACGTTCAGTTTCACTCAGCAGTTTTAGAAGGTTTAGTTGCATTAAGCACTTTAAGTAAAAACGTAAAAGTTTCACCTTCTCAATTATTCCAATTTAAGTAAAAATTAAAAAAATAAATTAAAAAAAAAAAAAAAAAACATGCTTAGAAATTTCACCTGTCGACTTATAGCCGAGGATACTTCACTGCAATCTTCTGATTTTCTTGTAATTCGAATAATTAGTGCATGATTAGAAATTAGTTACTGTTTACTGCTAGCGCGTAATTGTATATAGCATTTCCTTTGTATTTATATTTTCTACAGTTGTGGCATGCATGTGGATTTGCACTAAGTATTTCATAGTCGCTTTTGCAACTAATTAGACTTTTCTTATTTTCAGCGCTATTTTAGTACGTCTTCGTATTTTTTGCTTTTCAAATTGTGTTTTTTCTGTGTTATCGTGTGAAATAGTGTGATAAACATAGCGTGCGAAAAACGTAAAACTAGGCAGCTAAGCAAATTGAGAAATGACACTGGCGATGAGCGTAGCTTGTTAGCACAACCTTGTAATGAAGTGATAGATATTCGAGACAATGATTTGGTAACTGTGCATAGGGACATAGACCAGGCGGTAAATAACTGTGTAGAAAGTGAAACGATCAGTGAACAGGGAACCATTGTCGATCGACAGGTCGGTAACTGTTCGCCTCAGGAATGCGAAATAACAGAACAAAATCTTGCAAATACCGTGGATTCAGGTTTTGCGTCATTACATTTTCCTCAATTAAGTCAAGAAACACTTTCTGCTTTTCGAAATATGAGTACTGCCGGTGCAAATGCACTGCCGAAAAGCACAAAGCAACATGTTTCATTCACTAATACACTGTTAATAAAATTAATGGAAGAAATGGAACAACATCAGAAAGTAACACAACAGGCATAATTGAGCAAGTGCTTCAACAAACACGTGATGATTTAACGGCTGAGTTACTTAAAATCGAACCGAAATATCAAAAAATTTGTAAAAATGTAAAAACACCTATGCGTGAGCATTTTCAGCCTATTTTTGCGACATTAAAACACATTACATAATCATGAAGCAACCATAAAGGAATTGCAGATCAGTGTTCACGAAAACCTACCGATACGGTCGCGCAACTTGCAAAAGTTCAGGAAAACATAAAGGACACAATAGATAGTCTAAAACTTGCTTCAGGAAAACACACAGAGGTATTAACATATTATCGGAAAAAGTAGGCGATCTTTCGAATCAGTTAACAAATTTATCTACGAAGCAAGATGATGATTTGAATGATACAAGACAGGTAGCTCTCACTGACTCGCACTCCGTCACGGTAAGAGGGATTTATAAATATGGAAAAGTCACAGAGTATTAACACTGGGTATTTTGGAGATTCAGAAAGGAGTTGGGAAGTTGCATCGAATCTTGAGATGGAACCGCCGACACGACGTAACAATGACCGACTTAACGACTCGCCGACACGATGATGTTGACTATAAGCTCTTCATCACTACACATGAAATTAAAACATTCAAGAATTCCAGTAATGACATACATCCACAAGCTTGGTTTCATCAATTTTATAATTGTTTTCCTCCTAACTGGTCATTAGAGCATAGATTAGAATTCATGCGTGGTTATTTGGAAAATGAACCAGCGGTAAGAATGCGTTCGGTTATTCGTGACTGTCACAGTGAAGGAGATTTTTATCGTGCGTTCCTTTCTGTATATTGGTCTCAGGCTACTCAAGATCGAGTAAAATACAGTACCATAATGATGAAACATTTCGAACAGTATGAATTTTCCAGCCCTGTAAAATATTTTGGAGATATGTTGCACAAGAATCATTATTTGTCAAACCCGTACAGCCTCTCGGAACTTATCCGCATTTGTTTAATTAAGTTGCCTGTACATTTAAGACATTATTTTGTGAGGACGTTGTAAAGATGATTTCGAAGCTTTGCAGGGACTTTTGCAAGAACTGGAAATCGACACAGATAATCGCATGATGCGGAAACAGGAAAACCATAATTACAGGTCACATCCATCACAATTCCGTGACGACACTTGACGACAATTGAAACTCTAATCGTGATCAAAACAGGCACCACCAGTATGACAATTATTGGCAGAATAATAACAGTTCAGAGAAAGATACTGTAGTAATGACTATGACACAGATAACTGTAGAAACAGACAACATGGGAACCAGAACAATTATTATCAATGGAGACAGAATGACTTCAGACGCAACAGATCACATCGTAATTACGACTGTCGAAGAGACTCTCCACCACGTGATCGACAAGAAATAAATTTCAGAAATTAATCATCACTACAGTTATAACAAAAGACCTGAATTTAATCAGAACTGGCGTGGTTCAAATAGGGCAGGGCCCTCTCGTCAAGCTGACCTTGTAGAAACTAGACCTCCAAATCCCAGTAACGATGAGCGACAACAAAGAGATTATAGGCAATGACTCACACCGCAGGCGGCCATAAAACGTACCCATGAAACTGACGACGTAGCTGCGATGAAAAGCAATTAATACAATAATTTTACGAGTACACTTTTATGGGGAACAGACGACAAAGTCCTACTGTGTGTGGATTTTTGCTTGTTAGTTGCACGATTACATCACGATTATGAAGTCCACATTCTTGGAACATATACTGCTAATGAGGTTTTACTGCAACATTTTGGTTTACTTGAAAAGACATTTTTATTTAAAATACTTTCTGAGGTGTCACAGATGACAGGGTATTCAGTTTGTTTGACAGCTGCACGATTATAGTACGGCACTACTTACGAGTGACACAATCTTCATTATTGCCTTTGCGCTACATGTGTTTTTTGTCTGCATAGTTTTTCTATGTCCTTCTAGAAAGTAAAACATAGCTACAGTGAGACAGGTATTTTTCGTAACACAACGATACGTTTCAGTATAGTACTTTCCAGGTCATGGCAATGAACGTAATAACTACGACATTTATACGCAAAGCACTTCACTTTCGTATACGACGAAGGTAAGTACATCGATTTTTAGAGAACTTTGCTTATGGACGGCGATAACTACGACAGTGGGCATATTTTTACCGTTAACCAATGACAGAAAATTTCTTACAGCAAGAACTATAGTTTTGCACTACGGGACACACATTTGAGTGATTATCTTTTGTTCTTGGAACATTTTTAAAAATATCTTTGAATTACAATGATACAGACAATGTTTTCGGCGATATATTTCATTCCGCAGTTTTAATGTATCACATACGAGGTAAAATTACATTATCCCTCATGGCGGTATGCCTACTTTGTGTACCATGCATGTGACAAGTGCTAGGAGCCCTACCTAATATGGCATTTGCTTATACTATTTTGTACCTCGGTACCCTATTTCCCTAACACAAAATTACACAGCTATCTGGTCATTTAAATGAGAGGAATAAACTCCTTCATGGGGGCACACATACTTTGTGTACCATTGTAATGTTGTTGCTTTAATTTGTTCTGAAAGCGGTGCTGATATTCAAGTCCATAAAAGAGGGTTAAAAGCTGTGAGCTGTCCGAGGAAGTTAACCTTGTATTACTGCGCAACTGATTCACCAGGTATCCAGTGTAGCTTACGAAATTCCCAACCAGACTAACATTAATTATGACCTTTTAGTACTCATCTTACGATAATCGGTGATTTTATATGACAATTTAAATAAAAAGAAATACTTCAGTTTATATTTGGCCATTTATTTTAACATTGATCAGTGTTCCGTTAAAATTTCAGCATATCAAACTTGATTCAAAACTAAACTGGTGCCTTATTTAGGATTGTGTAAATGTGAGTTTGTAATCTTACGGAACACACCAAATAGGGAGCCAAGATTGGGAGACTACATACAACACTGCATTCATAAAATAACACACGAAGAACGTTGAAACATATGCAAGAGGAAATTAACAACAACCAACGATTCA
Source organism: Schistocerca gregaria (assembly GCF_023897955.1). Lineage (NCBI taxonomy): Eukaryota > Metazoa > Arthropoda > Insecta > Orthoptera > Acrididae > Schistocerca > Schistocerca gregaria. Next base: position 707,091,566 of record NC_064922.1, on the reverse strand, counting down.
ATTTTCACCCAAAGAAGTTACGTTCGTAGCGCAATCCTGTCCGTCATGAAATTACCATACATTGGTATACTAAATTCATACTAACTCTCTGTGAAATCTTCCCGAAAAGAATAGCTGAGGGTTACTGTGATGCTTACACCATATGCTTCACGTGGTCAACTTGGTTTACACAAAGAGTGTAACTCCACAACAATTTTGATAATTAAAATAAATTGCATCGAAACGCAATTTACAAAAGAAAAACCTTGAACTGGCTACTATCGTCTTACTATTAATCTGTTGGGTCAAACAATTGTATAAGCACATGGTACTGGTCTCAGAAAGTACACCCCACGTGGGTTGAACATAAAGGAAAGTTGCTACATTGAAAAATATTGTCAAGACAAGACGTTAAAATCTCATGCACATTCACATTTAAGATTGATGATCTTAGAGTTACTGATCAACAAGTGGTTCCACTTTACTCACAAAGTAGTGACAAAGCAACTACCGGAAGATATTCTGAACTTCACACTCGAATTACACTACGTTGAAATTTTTGATAACATTAGATATTTTAGAGCTAAACCTGAAATAAAGGTGATTAAATTTTCAGTTAGGCTGAACTCAAGAAATCCATTCCTACGGACTTAGCAGACATGCGCATAGCCGGAGATCTTACTACTCCAGACGCTCGCCGCAGACAGACTGACCTGGGCCCCCACCAAGCGTGCTTAACAGATACAAACGGAAGTGACCAGAGAGGCAGCTTCCTATGCCCAAGGACGGACATGACCATACTTAGAATAGAAACTTCTCTTCTTTTAGAAAGCGTAGCTACCTGTTCCGACATTGGTCCTACTATTCTCTAGCAGACAGGCTTGTCTGCTACCATCAATCATGCAACTAGAAATACATTTGCTTATTCATCCTCTCACACAGAAGGGAAGGGGGATAACAGTATCCTATCATATACAGTAGATAGATAGATAGGTAGATAGATTAGTTTTTCGTTCCATAGATCCGTGTTGAGGAGATCCTCATGGATGTGGAATATGTCATCTTATATATATATATATATATATACATATATATATATATATATATATATATATATATACATATATATATATATATATATACATATATATATATATATATATATATATACATATATATATATATATATATATATATATATATATATATATATATATAAGCTGAAATAACAATACTAATAGTATAAATATATACAACACATCATTTGTTTCTATTAAAAAATTCGTCAATGGAGTAGAAGGAGTTGGCCACTAGTAAGTCTTTCAGGCTCCTTTTAAACTGATCTCTATTTGTAACTAATTTTTTTTGCTGGAAAAATATTGAAGATGAGTGTTCCTGGGTAGTGGATCCCTTTTTGAACTAAAGTAAGTGCTTTTAAGTCGTTGTGCAGATCATTTTTGTTCCTGGTATTGTATGTATGAATTAAGCTGTTTGTTGGAAAAAGAGATATATTATTTAGGACAAATTTCATTAAGGAGTAAATATACTGAGAGGCAGTAGTTAGTATACCCAGTTCTGTGAAGAGGTTTCTACAAGACGTCCGTGAGTTTACTCCACAAATAATACGTATTACACGCTTTTGGACCCGGAAAACTTTTGTTTGACTTTAAGAGTTACCCCAAAATATTATACCATATGACATTATGGAATGAAAGTAGGCAAAGTATGCAAGCTTTTTCACTTTTATGTCGCCTATGTCTGCTATCACTCGAATTGCAAATACAGATTTGTTAAGGCGTTTCTGCAGTTGTATGGCGTGCTCCTCCCAACTGAATTTAATTTTCAAGTTGTAATCCCAGGAATTTAAGACTGTCAACCTCTTCTATCTGCTCTTCTTCGTACTTTATGCATATGCTGGGTGGAAACCTCTTACAGGTTCTGAATTGCATATAGTGAGTCTTTACAAAGTTAAATGTCAGTGAGTTGGCTTTAAACCATTTATTAATATCCATGAAAATATCATTAGCAGATCTTTCCAGAACTACACTCGACATGCTATTTATTGCAATACTTGTGTCATCTGCAAACAAAACGAACTCTGCTTCTGGCAGTGTAACTGATGAGAGACCATTAATGTACACAAGAAAAAGCAATGGCCCTAAGATGGATCCTTGTGGGACACCACATGTAATTTCTTCCCATTCTGATGATGACTGATGACTTAATTCACTAGTCCTTTGCACTGACACCCTTTGCTTCCTGTTAGCGAGGTATGACTTTAACCATTTTGCTGCACTGCCCGTGACACCATAGAATTCTAGTCTATTTAAAAGGATGTTGTGGTTTACACAATCGAATGCCTTTGACAAATCACAGAAAATACCTGCTGCTTGTAACTTGTTATTTAATGAATTAAGTACATTTTCACTGTATCTGTAAATAGCCTTTTCGATATCAGAACCCTTCAGAAACCCAAACTGTGTTCTTGATAATATGTTATTTGTGGTCAGATGCTTGAGAAGCTGCCTGTAGATTACTTTTTCTAAAATTTTTGAGAATGCTGGCAAAAGTGAAATTGGTCTGTAGTTTGATGGCATCTCTTTATCCCCTTTCTTGAATAGAGGCTTAACATCTGCATATTTGAGCCAGTCAGGAAATGTCGCAGTTATAATTGACTGGTTACACAAGTAATTTAGAATTGTACTAAACTCACAAGAACATGCCTTAATTAACTTAATTAACTTTGTTGATATTTCATCGTAACCACTATAAAGCTTTGTATTTAAAAATTTTATTATGGAAGTTATTTCTTTTGGTGATGTGAGTGACATATTCATGTACCTGAAGCTACTTGTAAAGGCTAGTTTCAGATATTCGAGGGCATTATTTACTGATCCTGACTATCCCATTCTATCAGTAATGGATATAAAGTACTTGTTAAATAGATTTGGCACACTATGCCCATCGGTTACTAATGTGTCATCTACCCTTAGTGCTATTTGCTCCTGTTCCTTTCTGGTTCTACCAGTCTCCTCTTTCACTATATCCCTTATTGTTTTTATTTTGTTCCCTGACATTGCTATCTTCTTCTCATAGTGTACTTGTTTAGATGTTTGAATTACTTTTTTAATATCTTACAGTATTCCTTGTATTTAGCTAAATCATCAGCATTGGAGCTATTCTTGGTCGACAAATACATTTTCCTTTTTGTCTTACAGGAAATCTTTATTCCTTGTGTGATACATGGTTTTATTATAGACTTCTGTTTAATTTCATTAACTTTTAGAGGAAAACAGTTTTCAAACATGGTACTGACATTATTCATGAATGTGTTGTATTTTTCATTCATGTCATGAGCACTATAATCATCTTTCCAGTTAATATCGTTGAGCAGTTTTCTAAAACACTCAATTTTTGGTTGATTGAATACTCTCCTGTACTCAGATTTAGCAGTCTTGATAATCTGCTTAGACTTTACATCTAAAACAAGGAGCTGCATGTCATGATCTGATAATCCATTTATTACAGGTTTTAGGATATGATTTTGTTACTTTGATCTGTCTATAAAAATGTTATCAATGGCTGTCCTTGAGGATTTTGTGATCCTAGGTGGAAAGTTTACAATGTGAGTTAGATTGAAATACAACATTACTAACTGCAGTAAATGTTTACTGGAAGATTGAATTAGAAAATCTGTATTAAAGTCACCAGCAATCAAAATTTCTTTGTTTCTTACTGTTAAATAACCCAAAAGAGCTTCTAGATGATTTATGAATAGATTATAATTTCCTGCAGGTGCTTGGTAAATAGTTACTATTATATAGGATCTGTTATGGAACTCTACTTCTGTTGCACATGCTTCTAGATGCTGCTCTAAGCAGAATTTATTAATGTCAATGTTCTTGAATTTATGGCAGTTTTTAATAAATGTGGCAATCCTCCTCCCTCCACATCTACTCTGCAGAAGTAGGAAGCTAGCTTAAATCCTGAAATGTCTAACATATCTATACCAGTGGTCACTTGATGTTCAGAGAGGCAGATTATGTCAGTTTCGTTAGATGAATTCATTTCATCGACACAAATGAGTAGTTCATCAACTTTATTTCTGAGTCCCCGAATATTCTGGTGTAATAAAGATAACTGATACTGGATACTAATGGGATTATAACTGCTTTGGTGAAGATGAACTGGCAGTTTCTGATTACTTTCTGTTAAACATTGTTTAAATGGTGGCTGTATGCTAAAATCTGACTCCTGTTCATCTATTTTCTCAAACTGAGTGTGTCTGCCAATCTCTCTTAAAACTCGTTTTCTATCCCCCTTCCCTATCCTAAAAAAGCCATCACTCTGATACCTGTGACCACTGGTATTTTACCACTTGTGACAGTGTCCCCTCTTAAGTTTCCTGCAATCAAGCCAGACAGTTTTTCCTTCCCTTTCCTATTGAGGTAAAGGCCATGCCTAGTGTAGTCCCTCCTATCAATAGCATCCACAGGAATCAAACCAATATGGGACCCTATATCCGTCCTAAGCAGCCAGTCCAACTCCAAGTTCACCCTCCCTACAGAAGAGTTCAAATGAGGCCGATCATGGCGTCTCAACACAGACACAAATCCCACACTCGTATGCTTCGTTGCTGATGCTATCTTCACCAGGTCACTCTCTATGGAATATTCAGAGTCTCTGTCAATGCTGTTTCCCGGACCACCCACTATAACCACGGCTTCCTCCTTCGTGAAATCCTTGCATAGAGAACCTATATCCTCTGTTACATGACCAAGATCTGCACTAGGCTTGAAAAAGTTTGTGACCTGGTACTCTGGACATAGATTTTCCCGCAGTAGTTGGCCAACACCTCTACCATGGGAACTACCTAACAACAGAACTTTCTTTTTCTTTATAAATTTCCCTACCTTTTTCAAGTTCTTGAATGCTTGTTGTGCCCTCTTTACAGCTTCAGCTACATGAGGCTCATCAGATTCTGACTGAGGAAACAGGCCAAATTTACTTTCAAGATTTATCACAAAGCTGTCTGATGCTCTCCTTTGCCTGTTCCCCCTATTACCTGTTGCCACTTCCCACCTCTGTGCACCCTTCTCCCTCTTTAACCTGTCCAGATCCTCCCTCGCCTTGTCTAGGTGAGCTTGAAGAGCTGCAATTTTCCCTTCCTGTTTCAGTATTTTCCTATCTGTACTGCAGATTCTACAATACCACTGGTGAGCCTCATTTATGTCCCCATTTCCCACGCCACTACATTCGCCCCAATGAAAGAAACTACAACACCCATTACACCATACCCCGGAAGTAACGATCCTACGGCATGTCACACACTTCTCACTCATGGAAAAAACCGAAATCGTATAAACTGATTTAAGTACTGGCTAATACGTAAACAAGGGACCCTAGAAACTATTCAGGCAGATATAAATAAGTTGAAAGAGTAATGAATAAATAACACTGGTGATTACATATAAGTTTAAGTCACTGTTTACTTACGATACGCGCGCGTGAAATTGAGCCTGAAGTCAGTGCTACAGGCGCGAGAAGGAAAATAAACTTCTTACGCCGTTTAATCTTATTTAACACTTCACCAACACTTCCACTAATGTAACAACACTTATAATATATTTATACCAACTGGAAACGTTTACCTATAAGTTTAATTCACTGCTTACTAACGATTCGCGAGCGTGAAATTAGGCCTAGGATTCGTGCTACAGGCGCGAGAAGAAAAATACGCTTCTTACACCGTTTAATCTTATTTTATACTTCACTAACACTTCCACTAATTTAACAACATTTATATTATATTTATAACTCCTATAGAGTTTAAAAATAGCTTAATAACAACGCTTTTTATAATTATTTAGTGCAGTAAATACTCGAAGAGTCAGCGTCGGCTGCAAGGCGATCTTGGGTAAATATAAAAAAAAAAAAGTGGATGTAGGTTCCGTATGAGACTGTGTGACATGAATTACATATAAACTGTGTTTTAAGTGTAGTCTTGTGACAGATCGTTCTTGTAAAAGGAACACGTTCACTGTTCAGTGTCCTCCCAGATAGTCAGAAACACCACAGTAAATTTAGAAGAGGAATTTAAGCCGTAAATGACAGCATATTTAAGAAATTAACATGAAAGGAATCCAACAGACACCTTTCATCATGCATATGGGAAGTGCAAGGAGCCCTATATAATATGGTATTTGTTTACGCAGTTTTATACATCGGTACCATATTTCTCTAACACACAATCACACAGATATCTGGTCATTTAACTGAGAGGAATAAACTTTTTTACTACGTCTATGACACATATTTATGTAATGACACAGTTCAATTACTTTGCATTTATGAAATTGTACTTTATCTGTACTTTGCGAACTGTTTATATACTTTCGGAACCGCTGTGCTACTGTGAGAGAGCTGAGTGATGTATTTTGTATGGGATCATGATTTTTGAAGTACATTTGAGGTAGATGACACTATTGAAACGAGATGAGAGCATTTTTTAAGGTTTTGAGGTTACTGGAGGAAGCTACGACGATCTTGAGATTTGACTGATGTGTTATGACGATATTACTACGGCGACAACGTGT